>NW_017306539.1:1118114-1215744 GCF_000935625.1 Nanorana parkeri
TACAATATTTACATGCACTATACATCATCCAGTTGTTAAAGTATTATTAAACTCTTCTGTTTTTTTTTTATATATATTCAAATCCACCAAGAAAATATCCCTCAATAAAAATGTTTTTTTTTCTAACACATGCCAAAAGCACTAACATTTTGCACTTTTGAACGCTGCTCACTCTGCATTACTCAGCACATCTTCTACAAACTCCTAGTTGGGTATGGCGCACTGAACACATCATAGAAAGAACACTTGATCAACTCTGTTGGGAGTACATGTTCCATCATTCCTAGCACCATACAAAGTGCATGTGAACCCTGACTTGGATGCCTCTTTCAATCTATTCCCTTGGAGAAAGGAGAGTGTGTCAATGTCCTTGGCTTTTGTGGCTACCTGTATGTGTTGGCACATGCAGCATTGAGAAATCTAGCTGTAGTCCTGGGAGCATGCATGCAAGGGTTGCTAGGGTGAGGCTCCATTGTACCGTGCAAGGCAGTGTAGCCAACTGAAAATTAAAAAAAGAGAAAAGAGGATATGCCAAGCAATGACAGCAAAAAAACAAAAAAAAACAAAGCTTACATGTTAATTGTTGAGGTCTGTAGCATTATTATTTTTTTTTTAAACAGATTTTAATACCGAAAGTCACTTGAAGCTTACACAGAGCTGGGAACTCTCTCCCATCACCCATGTGTCAATGAAGGGCCAATTGCCAAGCACCAAAGGAAGAAAGGGAAGTAAGTCGCATGCTACTCATACCTAATAAGGTATTTCTCTTTGATCATGGCATTTGAACATAATGGCAGGGAGTGAAGGGAAGGTGAGTATGTGCTGCTGTGAAGGCAAAAACCTATACTAATAAAAGCATATTGACAATCCAGATTTTTTGTTTTTTACTGTACGAAGGTCAATCTATTTTCTTGTTTTACCATCATTATTTATCATCTTACATGTACTATTCACACAATTGCATACATATGATTTTTATTACACAATATGTAAGTGACCACAATTGTTGTTGCTATCACTGTGTGTTCCCTGAAGAAGTGGGAGCCCATACTCCCCTTAATTATAACCAATAAACATATTACTAAATTTGAAAAAATCCCCAAGTTGTATGACTGTCTATAGTATACTAGATGCTTCCCACCACACACTAGAACCCCACTAGTTTTGCCAGGAGTTACACAGCTTAGGCTCAGTTCCCGTACATCACTACCAATAAACCCTCAACTAGGATGAAAACTAAGCAACATAACACCGAGAGGAATCTTTCTAATGCTACTACATACCAAAAAGACTCTATCCATACTGGACACCATGGAAGCTTTATGCTGTAATATATGCAGAATGGCAAATGCATTGTTGCCATTATGCTGTGAGTGGTCTACTAGATAGTCATGCTTTTGAGCCTTTGCCACAGAGTAAAATTTGTGATTTCTTAAAACCAGGCTGCAGGTGATGGTGCCAGATCTAAGTTTAAGGAAATAAATGAGCAGGACAGTGGGGGCTTATCTAGACTGCTACATGGTCCTGGAAATCATAACTTAACCAGGTTTGCAGAAAAAAAAATATTTCACATGTGGCTTTGAAAAGTGCATCAGAATGTCACCTGCATGTACAGTACCATGAGGTTGATAGTCATCAAAATAATTGAGGCCTAGAAAAGCTATGACTGATGTCCATCCCTGATGTTGAAGAACAGACAGACATAATTGTCTTTGTTGCAATTCACCATCAACCAACAGCACCAGTGCTTGCTAAAAAAGAGTAAGACAGAGCCCACAGCCATCCTAGGATCTAATGATTTGATTACTCAAGCCACCATGGTTTAAACTGAATACACAGTTTGTTTTATTGTTTTTTTATTTAACCCACAGACGAATTTTGCTTACATAATAGCTAGGCAATACTGAGTTTATTATTTTGATGTTACGATGCTATTTTCTCCCTTTGATAATCAAACCAAGAGCATACTGCCGCCACTTTAAAGGGAATGATTAGTCTTTTAGCCCGTTTAATGTCATTGTGGTTTCCAGTCAGAGTTTGGCTGGGGATTGAGCAGGGATATGAACAGCTTGTTCTGGTTGCTGATTTCCATATCATGCTCATCATGTGTCTGGGCAGGAAAAGGCTGGGGGATCCAGATCATTGTCAACCCACTACAGGCAGCATTGATTTAATCATCCCAACGCTGCCTTTTTAAGACTACAAAAGGCAGTTAGGAGACCATTCACCCTGCACAAGGAAAAGATACTGCGGTAAGAAGTTAGCAGAGCAGGAAACAGAGAAGCAAGATGCAGGTCTGCTTGCAACGATATGTGACAATCTCTGTCACTCTGCTTTCTCTTCCTATCAGCATGTTCCTCGTCAACACATGAATGGATTAGCTCCTTGTGCTGTTTCTTTTACTCACAGTCCAGCCCTGCTATACAGGTTCTGCAAGAGGCTGGATCTAGTCTTACTTAAAATACGAAGCAAATAAAAGATGTCATATTTTCTTTTTAATCTATTTCATGTTACACGTATAATGAGCAAACATAACTTATGACTTATTAATGATTAACCTTTCAAGAAATTGACTTTAATGTATTGTATTTAATGTAAAGTATTCAATGTCTAATTGTTTATTGCTTGAGCTCCAGATTTAAACCACACTAATTGTATTACTTTATAATGGAGGTATTTATCCCTTCATATTGCTTGCAAAATCAAATGTGATAAAACAATACATGTTTTTACTGTGCAAAATGAAAAGCTGCAATATAAGGTACATAAAAAAAAAAAAAAAGAAACATTTCAGCAGCAATATAAATTATGTTCAACTGAATTAGGGAAATATTCCGTCATTAATCTTTCTGTTCTTCTATTCTTTTGTTTTCAGGGAAATGTTTAAGTAGTAAACAGGCAGCATTGCAGGTAAAAATAACCTTACCCTTGCAGTGCTATCTCCACAGTACAAGGTGTTGATTTTGTCTAGGGGACTTAAATAAAGCTGTATTACTTACTTGATTCTCGGTCCCACCGGCTCATTCTGGGGGTCTACTCCAGTCCCCACAGCCTCTTCTCCCGTGGGCTCTAGCGGTCTAAGGACCACTTACACCACTTGTCTTCTGTAGGTCCATTGACTTGCATTGTCACTCCAAAGACATGCTGGTAGGTTAATTGGCTCCTGTCTCAATTGGCCCTCATATGTATGTGTAGCACTCACCCTTGAAGGAGGTGCCGAATGCCCGGTTCATCTCTAGTCTGTCTAGAGTATGATCTTCAGCTGCCCACCCATTAGCAATAACCGCCCTTCTTCTAGTGCCCACAATAGCTGATGCCCACTTCAGTAGTACAGTATAATGCAGTATAACTTTTATTGAACATCTCCAATGGGGAGAGAGGGTATACGGATTCTAAGCTTCCAGGGTGTAACTGACATAGACTCCTGACTCACCAGACCTGGTTAGCATATCAGTGAATATCCACTTGGGAGATAGCGTATAGCAACTGAAGTAGCAGATGAGCAAGGATGATTACAGATCCTCCATAGGAGAGACATCGGCCATGCTCCTGAAGTCCTTAGGTTCCAGGAAACTTCAAGAGCCATCATTGGTCCTTGGTCTCTTCCTCTGACAGCAACACAGGCCTCCTCCATGTTGGAGGCCTCAGGAAACATTTCCCTCACACCAGCCTATACCCACCCCCGGCTAGTCTGAGCACATGGCAAATCCCTCCAGTATATGTACCCTATCCCAGCATGCACCACTGGTTGAGAGAAACCCGGTGATTGGCTGCTGCACTGTCCTGGATATCACTAAATGTCTAGTAGCCACAGCACAGAAGGTGATGGGGGCTAAATATGCATGTAAGATAGGAACCTAAGATTGTAAGCTCCTTGAGGGCAGGGACTGATGTGAATGTGCACTGTGTAAAGCGCTGCATAAAATTGTCGGCACTATATAAATACCAATAGCAAATAAATAGTTTTAGGATGCCGAGGGACATTCCATAGCCAGAGTGGAGAGGCTGAGAGGTGTGTGCCGATTGCCACAAAAATGAAGATCAGGTGAGTTAAATAGCTTTATTTGAGCCCCCCTTGACAAAACAAGCACTTTAACCCTTGGAGTGCAGGGGTAGCGCCACTGCAAGGGTAAGTTCCTTATTTTATGAGTTTTTCTTTACAGTACACTTGTTTACATTTCTAACTACTGAATGATTGGTAATTCCGCATAACCAACTTTGTGATTTACATATATTTTCCACTCTGGACAGCCAGACAGGTGACACACAATGTTCCATATTAAAGCCTATCTAAACCCAAAAACAAAACTTGATTTTAATGCACCATACCAATTTTAGATGTGGTGGCTGCATTTATTTTTTCCCTTATTTTCATTTGGTGATTCACATGCACATGCACATACATACATATGTTTAAACTGGCTATCAGAAAATCATTTTTTTATTGATTTTTTGCAAAATGTTAAAGTTTTCCCTTCTCTAACCAAAACTAAAAACAAACAAAAAAAGACAAAGTTTTATTTGTACAATGGATAATAGTGAGCCCACTCCAAACAGGTAATATATTGGTGGATGCCCTGCATGCCTTTGGGAATTTACACACTCAAGCGGGAAAGTGGAGTCACTATAGGGATTTATTCTGTTAAAAACAATGCAGCCTTGCAGTAATGATATATCAGACATGTCACTTATATAAGTGTACGCTCCTGGCACCCTCACAGTGCCCCGTTTCTGCTGGAGCATATAAGGTATATTGAGTCAAATAGTTCTATAAACAAGAACTTCGTGAGTTGTTGGTTTTTCTTTGCTCTGGGCCACTTAAAAAGAAAACAGATTTGACTTCTGGGAGAGTTTTGAAAGATCAGAGCTGCGAAGAGGCAACGTGACATACACATCTATATCCAGTACTTGTATAAACCCTGAAGGACATTTCTAATAAGAAGTGCATGTTTTCCGTTTGCTTGAAAGTGATCTGTGGCAGTACCAAAAAAGCCCTCCAGTAAAATAAACACTATAAGTAGTCAGACCACTAATATTGTAGTGTACAGCCAGCACTATTTCAACCCTTGCCATAAGTATAATACTGTATAAGGTATTATAGATAAAGCTAGCAAGTATGTTTGTGTGTTGAAAGTCAGTAATACAGACAGTGGCGACTCTAGGAGCAATATATAGGGGGGGCACATAAGATACCACAGTCAGATCTGGGGTGGCACTAATAATTTTCATTGCATGTCGCAACCGATGGGCGCCGAGAGCTGATTTAATTGCGGATGGCATCTGCGCCCTGCAGTTGCGACAGAAGCTGCATACAGCATGTGCTAGTTACTACAACAGACAGGAGACACCACATGACAAAACTATAGTGCAATTTTCTGTGGTTTTTATCTGCTGTACATTATCTTATATACAATACTTTGTTGATGCATATAATGCATAAAAGTAAAGCAAATTAATGACCAATGCAGGTTTGCTGTTTGTACTTCATTCTATATGTTTACGTGGGGGAAGGACCTAAATTAGTAAGGGGCTTCCGGGCAGGCAGTAGTAACCCGCAAGTGTCTCTAAACTTGAGGTATCTTGACGCTAAGTGCTTGTTCTTTATTACGGCATATAAACCCATCCCCAGCCAAAAGAAACTCCCTTCCATCTAGTCACCATTTGAAATATAAACGAAAAAACTCTAGGAATGTATAGAACTGAAAAGGACTGGCTCCAAATATGGACCAATATCTTCACCTCATTAAACCTTACACTCTTGAAAATGCATACAAAGTCCTCCTCAGCTGGTATTTAACACCAGCAAGAATAGCTCATTTCTGCTCTAACTACTCTAGAAACGTTTTTTATAAAATGTATCTGACTTGGAGACATGCTACATATGGTGGTCCAGTGCAAAACATCTGGTTCAAAATCTACAGCTTATCACTTCCTTATTTCACCAACGTATAGACCAGAATTCCAGAACCACTGTGTGGGTACTGTATCAAAGAGTCAAAACACTCATTAAAACACAGAAATTATCTTCCTAGCCATCAAACAGGTCATATCAAAGGCATGGAAAATCACCATATGTTCAATATAATGCAGTTGAATTCAGACTTGATAATGTTATGGTATATGAGAAGTTGATGAGCATGAGAAACTTTTAAAAGTTTGGCAACCATGTATAGCCACCAAATACCTGGACAACTCCATATCTAGCTTCTCCACCTAATAAAATATTTCGTATGACTATGGTAGAACTCTCTGGCTCTCCAAGAACCTATCTACCCTACCCTATCTCCTCCTCCACTGCCTCCCGAATACCCCCAAATTCAGTGGCGGAACTACCGCCGGTGCAGGCGGTGCGGGCGCCCGGGGCAAGGCCCCAAAAAAAAATCCTGCACCAGGGCCCTTTGTTCCTTAGCTCCGCCACTGCCCAAATTGGTGGCACTTTCTGTCTTTATGCTTTGTCCTTGTTCTCGTCCTCTCCTTTTATCATTTTCTATTCTAGTTCACCAGGTCTTAATAAATGGTTATCTATCTTCCTTGTTGGCTGTAGCTGTTGAAGGGACATCCCCATCCCATTACAAACTGTGTTACTCCCTCTTCTATGCATCAAATAATTCTGTGTGTCAGAGATGTCTTTCTTTACCTTGATACCTAAATTCTTTTGTCCTTAAAATTCAATAAAAAAATACTGAAAGGAAAAAAAAGCTGTTCAAAGTACATCTCTTCTTACCCAACTACACAGTCACATTTCCTACTCTGGTGTCTCTTCTTTTATTGGGGACCGATAGTCCAGTAATGCAGTATTGTCTTTTTGCAATCCCTCCTTATGACCTCACCACGTTGCAGCTGGATTTTTGCAGGACTTGCTGGGACCCTGCCAATGGCAATGTCCATGTCACCAGGCAGTGATATGAACACGCAAAGGATCATTCCACTCTGCAGCAAGGAAAAGAGAAGACTTGAGACTTGGTGTGTTATGTGATCATGCAATCAGGTGAGTATTTGGGGCATTTACATTAAGATTTTTAAATTGCTGCAGCGAGAGGGGGTAGTAGTTATTATTTGTGTGTATGGGAGGTCCTTGGCCCCAGCACAGCTCTAATGTGCATATAGTGAATTATAACATAAAAAAGACAAAAGTATATATTGTTTGTTTGGAATGGGGAAAGAACCACTGTCTCTTGTTGGGCTGTGCTGTTTGTGCCCACACTGTCATCACTAAGATAATTCCCCTCTATTTTGACCTCTGTATAAGAATTACTTTCTCCTTATTTTGGAGAGATTTTCTCACTTTTTGTTATTAATCTAGGACAGGAAGAAGAAGAAAATCTCCACAATGGGACACAGACAGCTTAAAAAGCCCAAAACATTACAGGGGTTGTAACCAATAACCATTCTAAAACTATAAAAGGTTTGCCTTCTTTAGATATACTTTAAGATGGTGTGTTGAATCGGACGAGATTTATTATTGATTTTTTTTGTCCTGACTGTAGTTCTACTTTAAAACTTCACTACAGGCAGCTATAAAAGACCAGATTATGTGACAATGTACATATGGTACATAAAACCACAGCTAGTGTGTAGATAATGAGACTGTCTTGATATTGGCTTCCTGCAATTCTATGTATAACAGCACCGTGAAACTATCAGTTAGGCTCTGAAGCTATGTGCATATTCTGGCAGTAAACATGGTGACAGGAAGAAAAAGCAGCAGGATGACCACATCAGTGTGCCATTGCTCCTTTATTGTCTAAACAGCAAGCTGGGGGTGTTGTCATGCCCTGCAGTAATGCTTCAGCTGCAATGGAGGTCCCAGGCCTGGCTATGCTGTGTGGTGGTAGCTGGATGACAACACATGCTGCAGATAATTAAAAATCCATTTGCTCTAAAATATTTCTCATGTGCAGTATATATTATAACCATATTTAGTTGTTTGCCAGGATGTCAGATTCCTTTTTTTTTTTTATATTGAATAATCAACCTTAAATAGGAAACTTATCTACATGAATCCAAAATGCCCATGCATCCCTAATATTCACAATTACAACTTTGAGAGGCAAAATTATTAGGCTCACGCCAAAATTTTTTTAACGCAATTCAGATCTATAGAAAATCAGTTTATGTAGCCTGTAAAATAAAAAAGCTGAATGCATTCAGGACGATTAAACGATCTGAATCAAAAATACTGCTGATTGTTTCATACTCTTCATAATGCTACTGATTAGCTGTAGGTACAGCATTAGTCTCCGTTCCATATACTGGAACATTATGTCTATTGACAGGAGAAAAGCAATCAATGTCTGTTGCCCCACTATCCACCTAAAAACAGCCACAAAATAATTATGTTATTGGACTAAATATGCAATGTAGCTGTAGGCTTAAAGTGTATGTATAGCCAAAATATATTTGTAATTTTGGAAAGAGTAGTGAAAGGTTAAAACCCCCTGCCAGGTTATTTGTTTGCTGTCTGGGTACTATGGGGGAATTTCCCTTCACTTTATGTCCCAGTGATGTAACAGGAAGTTACAGGAAATCTCCCAAAGTGAGGGGAATTCCTCTCTCAGATGGTTGTCCCCGAAGCAGGTGTCCCTTAACCTTTTATTACGGGGACAGCTCTATAATTTTGGATTTCCATTCAATTCGTTCCTTGGTGATAATGGTCACCAGTACAAATATACAGGTGTATCTTCCCAATGGGGACACAGAAAAAAATAAAAATCTTGTCAGAAGGTCTAACTTTTCCTTCTTCTTCTTCCTTTAGCCAAAGAAAAAAAAATACTTGTTGAAGGTCAAGTTCATACATTTTTTAAAATCCTCCAAGCCCCTTGAATACATTAAACTGCATCATCCCACACTGTCCAGTCAAAATCCAGTTCTTGGCTGCCCACACCTGCGCAATAACATTCTATGGACCTAAACACAATGTACTCTACTGCATTCAAGTCTGTTGGATGTTAGTGTGCAGGCACAGGGCAACCCAACAATAGATTTTTACTGACCAGGTAAGCAAGAACTTGCAGCGTGAGGTTACAATTTATTGTATTGAGGAGCTAGGGAGGGGACTGGGGGAATTTTAAATATTCTTGAACGTCTCATATAAAGTTTCTAATTCTCCATCAGATCTGCTGCAAATTTTTTGGGGAGCCTAAAGTGAAATAGTGTAGGGATAGGGTCATTGCTACAATTAAAGATAATTTAGGCCCAGTTAACAAAGCTAACACATCAGGAAAAGGATCTTTATTTTCAGAAATATGATTGTCATTTTCAGCCCAGATCAATGAAATGTCAAAATTACAGTCACATGGCTCAAATAAAGATTCTTATCCTTGTAGTATTACTGCAGTTTCTCATTAATAATGAGTGATTACGCATAATGATGTTATGCAGATCCCTTTCATTGGCAGAGACAAATCTCCAAATATGGCACTTTCTCTGGAAATCAAAGACTGTTTTCATATATATACCACAGGATTAAAGAAGAACTCCAGGAAAATTTTTTATTAACCCTTGAAGTGGGGATTATAACAACGTTATACTCACCTGATCTTCATAGGCGGTCAACTGTCATAGCGCTCGCTCCCAGCTGTCTCTTCCTCTGCTACAGCAATGTTGGAATGTTCCTCAGGATCCTCATGTCTATACATGGTGTATAGAACGTGGTGATTTAAGGGACTTTAGACCACTGCAGAGGAGGAGGAAAGAGGCTGGTAGGACCAGTCTAAGAACAAGCAGGCACCATAATATAACATTTTTTTAAAACCTAGACAGAAACAAGCATTTCACCCATTGCAGTGCACTGGTAGCGCCACTGCAATGGTTTATAATTTTTTTAATGAGTCCCTTATTGTAGAGTAATATATTGTGTTAGTAGAGGTATGAGGAGGATGTGAAGACCCTGGTGTTGGATGAGGTTAGGTCAGTGAAGACGTGATGTCATAATACACAGCACTATACACAAAGCACAGCACAATCCAGTTATTGCATCAGAGAGCTATTGTTAAATACGGTAAGTAGTTTTAGGACTGTCTTTGCTGACCTCCTTTTGAAAATGCTAATTGTATGTCTGCTATAAATACTGACCTAGAAAAAGCATGCAGCAAGTAGAATCAGAGCGCAATATGCAGATCTGCATAACTGGTTAAGGTCAGTGGCTTAACGATCAACTTAAAAAACAAGGCAGCTAACAATGCCTTATGGAGTGGTAAGCATAGGCAGCCTTCATATTTCACTCATTACACATTTCCAATAAACACACATGCTAATTAGAGTTCCTGTAATTGGACTAAACTTTGTAAGTGGAGGGGATTGCAAGTCCAGGGTCAGATTTATCATAAGAAACAAAATCGTCTACCTAATGGAGGCAAAAGCAACAAAGGTGGCTATTCTCTGTATAGTAAACTAGCCAACCATATTTTCCAATCAGAAACAAAATGTAGCCATTTCACTTGAGCCTAGTTTCACATTGTCATAATATTCCTGCCCAGGTTTATACTAGTAAAACAATTGAATGTTTTCCTAACAGAGGGGTTTAACTTAGGGCACTAGAGGTTCTGTGTTTTTTTATCCAGCAGTAACAGTCATACAGATCTAAAAAGCTATAGGAAATTACACCGTTAAAGTGACATTAAAGTCAAAAAAATGTTTCCCTCCCCCCAATGTTAATGTCAGCACTTACCTTAAATGATGTCTCTTAATCTGATCTTCCTCTACTTTCCTGTCCTTTTCAGCCTTCTCTCCAGTGCTGCGGTGGGTCTCCGATCCAGCGCTGACTTCTCTGTCCTTGCAGGCACTTCCTGTCCCACGGTGTCTGCATGCGGGTGCACGCATCCATAGACTTACCTTGGGTCTCTCCTCGTCTCCCAGCCAAAAAAACGAACTGCACATGCACCGGCCCAAAGAAGCTTTGCGGCCGCCCGAGCAGTTTCGGATTTTCGGACGGGAGCGCGAGGCGAAGACAGAGGTGATTTTAAACCGCTTTTAAAGCGTTTTTTTAACTTTTTGCATATATCTACTGCTTGCTAGTATATTTTGTGAGCTTTTTATTTTCAAAGTACCACACTGCACTGTCTCATAAACTTAATGAAATGGGAAAAATAGAATGCATTACAACAACACATTCCCCAACCCCACACCCATCTCAATATTCCCAGTTGTTCTCACAGTATTCAAAATAGACTTTAGGTATGTGTTTGGTAGGAATTGGCATCAGGACATTATGCAAGCACTTGAATAGGCAGCAAATTGATAGAGTGATACATTGGTCCTTTTTTTTTTTTTTTAACCATATCTGCATTGTGGTCTGCAACCTTTGCCTGCAGCATAACACCCATAGTAAAAGTACCAGCCATTTGGGTACCACATGCATGAGGAAACACATGATTATGTTTTTTTAAACCAGCACACATCAGCCAGCATTTCATTTTTTTTTAAATTAGCAACATAGTGTAGGTATTTCTCCGAACAATCACCAAAATATTGTGCACTGTGTTATCTATCCCTATATACTCCAACTGCATCCAATACACACTGACTGTAAATTAGCTCTCTCTGCAAACACTGTTATCATTCTCTAGCTGCTCCAACACACACTACCCAAAGGCTCCTGGTAAGCCTTACTTTATAGGGAAGGGGCTGTCACATTAGAAAAACCTTCATGATTGGTCCTTCTGAGTCACCTGACTACAATTTAGAGGCCAGGAAGTACATTGTAATTGGTTGCTATGACCAAGAACGCTGCACAAATTTGACATTTTCTCTAATGTGATTGACTTGGGTTCGGGTCGAACTCATGTTTAACCCAAGCCTGAAGCTCATTCCTGCTTCTACATGTAAACAAACATGTGCTCTCCCCCTGGCTGAACTTCACCCACACATGTTTTCGAGCCTTATCTGGGTTTTTTGTCAGTGTGGGACACCCACTGCAGCCTTTGCCAGCCTTCTAAAATAAAGTTTAGTGAAAAAAAATTCAAAAGTGTTAAAAAATAAAATAAAATGAATTTTAACAAAATCAAGCACCCTGAGCACACACACACACACACAAACATACATGTAGGTCCTACAGGCATATGTAAATTACAACCATGCGACACATATTAGGTATCTCCATACACGCTAGAGTGAAAGGAATAATTTGGGGCCAGTATTTTTTATTATCTCTAGCTGATGAACTATAAACGTTTTTAATGCTTTGCATATGGACAATTTTGGTTATCAAACATTGTTGTTGTTTCATGGGCAGATGCAAATTTAAGACTTGATATATTTGCTATTAATTTACTCAACTCAGTCTTATTTTTTTATTCTGTTTTTTTTTACAATAAAATTAATGAGGTTGAATTTTTTACTAAAAATATAGGTTTGACACAATTACATTAAATGAGAACTATGAGGTGAGTGAAAATTACTCATCCTCATAGTTCGAGCTGATGTGTGACCATGAAACTGTCAGACGTTGGCTCAATAGATCAGGAAGTGAGCGAACACATACCGTCGCTCGCTCACTTCTCGATCTGGTCCCTTCATAGAACCGTGACTGTCACTCACTGCTTCCTGCAGGGATTCCCCCCCCCCTCCCCACTCCGATCCTCCTGCGCTGACTGGCGGAACGGACAGGGTAGGGGGTAGGTACAGCTGGCTCTGCCTCTAGGTAGGCAGAGCCAGCTGTCAATCACGCAGCTGGGTGGATCTCGACAGTAATGTCGGGATACGTCCTGGCTGCGGCGGTCTCAGCTGTAGCACGCGGTATACTGAGCTTTGGGTCACTGGAGGATGCTAGTTTGTGTCCTCCCATGACCCTTAGGAGAACTATGGGGAAAAACACTTACCCCTTAGTTCTCCTTTAATACTGTGTGACATAAAAATTTGCAAATACTATTATTCGATTTTATGTATCCTCTGCTTTCAGAAAACAGGTTTAGTTAGGTTTAGGTGTGTTTTTATGTACAAAATGAGCATTTATGCACATGTGAACAAAATAAAAAAAAATGGTTTCAGCAGTGAAAATTTCTTAAAGAAAATGTTTAAAACTGGAGTTGTGCTTTAATGTTGGATTCATTTTCTAGCAATGGGTGATGGTCCATTCTGTAAATTCTAATGCATGTTCTGAGAAATGCTTGCAGTCATATGAAAGTCACAGTTCCTTTAAAGTAACAGCAAATGAACCAAAGTATCAGGTAGACTCTTGGCTTTATATTTCCAAAATCAAATGATTCTCTCCCCTGTTAATTCAGTGTCGACTGCTTAACTTGTCATCAGCACTTTCTAGACATTGGCTATTAATAATGTCACATCAAATCGCTTTTGCATATATTAATATACAATGTGTCCTTGGGAGCTGAATTCTTGTCTTTTCCATAAGATTAGCTTAGTTAGAGAGCTTGTCCCAATAGGCAAAATGTAGTGCTGATTTTCAAATTATGCAACAGTATTTTGTTCACAAGATGATTTCTTGCTCACACCAGTAAATTTGGGAGTAAAATGACTCTGTGGTTTTTACCCTAGTTGAGCTGTCAAGCTGCTTATTTTGTGCTATTTTAGAATTTCCAGAATACATTAAATGAAAGGTATATATATATTTACCAAAACACAAAGGGTGTGAATTCTGACTGCGGTGTGTTGTGTTAACACACGTAAGTTAAGGTGTGTTATGTTGCACGTTAACATGAGCGCATTAAGGGAGCCAATGCATTTGAATTTGCTATCTGCCTAAAGTTTAGCTTTAAATCTCTTTTTTTTTTTCAATTGCCCTTTAGTTCTAACGCACAATTATTTACTAAGTATTTTTAATAGTTTTTTATTGAAGTGAATAATTAACATAATAATGCATTTGTGATGAGATTCATCTGGACCTACTCCTGTAAGTCTTTGCTTTTTCACAGTGATGTTTTTGCATTGCAGTAGCAAGTTAATTTTCATTTAAATGACTTTAAAAGGAAACATATTCAGAATTCGTTGTTTTCATGTCTTCTTAGATGGCAGAAATTTTGATGTAAGAAAGTGACAGCTGTCTTGTTCTTTGGTGTGTCTTGTATATCGGTCTGATGGATTAACCACCAAAATTGATTCTCGATTAGAACGAAAATTGCCTGTAATATCTCTGTTTGGAAATCCTCAGAAAAGGGAAATAGGCTTGGATTTATGTGATATGAAATGGCTGGTGATGATATAATGTATTACTGTCTAGAGATTCTTCTATGTATCTGAATAATTTATTGTCATTCTTACTACCCCCTCGAGGGTCAGAAAAAACAGCTTAGATCCGGACTTTTTTTTTCTCTTAGAAGCTGTAGGTTGTTGATCCCTTGATGCTCCCTGATCACCATAAAACTCTACAAGTAGACAACAAAATGCATTGTTGCTACAAGTGGAGCTGACAGCTGCTTGCAAACAGTGTGCGGTTAATGTGTATTTGGCAGTATTAAATACATTAAAAATTATGGTGAATATTTTTGCTATGTTAACTTTTTTTGCTATAAAATGAGATATTTTTGAAAAAAAAAAATGAAAGAAGGAAATACAAACAAAATAAATACATAGAGCAAAAAATTATAAATGCGATCTTAAAATCAAACTTTGAGCTCTGTACACCTTCCCGTCCCCCTTTGCCATATTTTACATTTGTTCGTCTTAACTACAATATTTCTGTAACAAACCACAATTTGTGATTTCCAGGCTTAGATGTCACAAACCACCCTTAATAGAGGCACGCTATGTTGATGATTTGGCACATGTTGAATGCGCATCACATGGGTGCCGCAAAAAAAGTCATATCAACAATTGTTAATTGGACCCACTATCACCTTTGATTAGTAAACATGATATATTCTTATTGGTTGCTATGAGTTATTGCAAAAAGAATTAACATTTGTATCTGCTGAATAAGGCAGGCTATGTCAATGAAAGAAGAAACATGTGGAGCCATTGCTCAAAGAATTCGTTTTCCACAAAAAGGTAAATCCTAATTGGTTGCTATTGAGAACAGTTTACTTAGGTTCACATTTTCTTTTTTCCCAGTTTTACTAAAAAAGTCCTTTTGCAGCTGAGTTTATGAAGTACAATACAGTATGTCTGTGGCCCTCGGAACCCTACGTCACTAATGTATCTTGTAGTCATGAAGGGGTTGGAGAAAGGAACCGCAGCATGTTGCCTGGGACACCAGTAGTTTAGGAAGTACAATACAGTATGGCTGTGGCCCCTTCCTCTGAACTCTACATCACCGCTGTATCTTGTGGTCATGCAGGGTTTGGAGCATGAAACCGCAGTGTGCTTTCTGGGACACCATACACATTCTAACTGGGTTCACCATACACATTATGATCTGACAATAGAATCGCTTACAATTTCCTTTAGATTTAGCAAAACTATGTCATATGAAGGCCTACCGAGACTACCCATTTATTTGTATTCAATTGCACAGACCCCTGCACTATATAGTTGTTGGTAGATATATAGGAGATTGTAAACTCGAATGCTATCATGTTGTCACGCTTATGAGAGCTTTCACGGTTTGGGATCACAACTGCGGAGGGCTATTTGCCAAATAAGGCTACTCAGGTATGAATCTCAGGCGTCACTCACAATCTTAACGGCGAGTTTGAGATTCAATCATCATCACAGCCAAAGCATAGGGTTTCAGTAGTGACAGGCTATTTAACTCATAACCAGTATACTGACACAAGGCACAACATAGGTGAGAAATAATAGTAAATGGTGTTCGTAGCGGTATGAGCTGGATGCGACAATGTATAACCCAGGCAGTATATGCATTAACCAGGAACTGTATTGCTGAGGTAAGTGCTCCAATAGGAGCAGTACTTGCGGTTTTGTGAATTGGAGTTTGGAGCGATCAGTTGCAGAGCTGAGGGCATCCAGAGGGTTCAGCAAGGTAGCAGCAGGTTCAGGGATGGTCTTGACAGCAAAACAAGGTTATCAGGTCCAGGAGGCAACAGGCGTTCTGACCTCAATATCGGAACGCCATGTTGCCTCGTTTGTGCTCTTAAATAGCCTGGGAGTGGGGAGGAGCCGCTAATCGTCCAGAACGACTTCCGCGCTCCAGCGTGGAACGCAGCCACCGCGTCACGAGTAGGAACTCGTGCGGCTTCCGCGTTCCACAGTGGAATGCAGGAAACCGCTGCTGATGCAGGAGAGAGCGGGCCGGTGGCGCTACACATCTGTGGTGAACTTTACGGAGTCTGCTACAGAAAGGAGGTGGGGGACATGGGCCCCCGGAGAAGTAATTATATTATCAGGGGTATAAACAAATATTGTCTAAATACAAAAAGATTGTATTATCTTACTTGAATCACAATGTCCTTTGTGTATTTCTTCGAGATCTGTGCAGTAATGTGGTATGCAGCAACTCTGTAATACAGACCAGTCACTGCTGCTCTCTCTTCTTGTGCAGGGTGTCTTGTCTTGTATCCGCCCCCTCCTCTAGTTTTCTGCAGGCTGCTTGCAGTGAGCGGTGCCTGACTCCTCCCACACCTATTCTCTCTGCATGGACTATGTTTAGCATAGTGGTAATACCCCAGCTAATGCCAGGAAATATCTAGGTTTACTAAAGCATTTGGTGTAAGCACAATGTATATCCTTTTTTGGCTACTGAGGAACTCATTTAAATAATGGACCTGATTGAGATACATGTTCCACATACTCATTGCAAGACTTTGATCATATTTCAGAAAGAAAAAGAACCCATGTCTATGTAAATCCATGATGGTATCACCTGAAAAGTTCAAAGTTCCTTTTCACTCTTTTAGAAATATGTTCATAGCTGTATGAATGTATGCCAATACAAAGTTTTTTTAGTTATTTTCTTTACAAGGGCAACTCATTTTGAATGCTTTCATGTAATATTGCATTGTGGCCACTAGATAGCCATAAGAGAACATAGGAAATATTTTTTTTATTTTTTTTTATATGCTCCTCATCACCATGCAGTATAGTACATACACAAAACATAGTAAGCAATCAGCTACTCTCTTCTGTGTGTTAATTTAAGATTTCACATTGAAAAAGACAAGCTCATTGATTACTAGGGGCAAATGATCCAGATTTTGTCTTCTCTAGTTTTGATAAATTCCCCCCAATGAGTTTTGATGTGGGGGTGCTTTTCTTGATTAAAGCTGAACTCCAGGAAAATAAACTTTTCTGACTAGTGCTGTGTACGAAAGAGTTACCTCTATTGATGGTTATCCTTGGTTCAGATCACTGCTTTGTATGGTAAAAATCATAGCTTAATTCATGTCAGAAAGTGCAGCCAGCTCTATGCTTCCAGTGCTGCAGATATGAGAGCTATGAGAGTAAGAGTCTCATACAGTGAAAGGATCCTGTCATTTACCTTCCCTTTCCCCTCCCCTTGTTCATTCACAAAATTAATACAAGGCGTTCTGTGAATAGACAAGGGGAGATCCTGCTGTTTACCCGCCTTTTTCTCCACTTGTCCATTCACAGAGTTGTTTTGTGAATAGATAAGGTGAGAGGAAAGGGAGGGTGCTTCACTGTATGAGAGCCCTAGCTCTCATACCCGCCGCAAAGTACAGAGCTGCCTTTACTTTCCAGCATGATGGAAACTATGGTTTTTACCTACACAACAGTGATCTGGACCTAGAATAACTTGTTTGAACAAACGGCAGAAGAAAGTTTGTTTTTGGAGTTCTGCTTTAACCAGTTGACATCCGCGGTGTTAAACCCCCCTTCCCATCCAGGCCATTTTTCAGTAACCCGAGAGTAAATCCGACCCTGATTGCAGTTCCAAAGAACTTGCATTAGACATGATGACATCAGCAGTCCTTAGAATGCTGAATCGAAGGGGAGAAAAGGCTCTGGGAACCAAGTCTAGGAGGCCAGGGGAAGCCAGTGAGAGCAGGGATCAGGTGAGTAAAATATATTTTTCCTGTTCCCTAGGCATTAATAAGCACTTAACCCTTGCAGTGCAGGGGTAGCCCCACTGCAAAGGTTGTTTTTTTGTTTGCCCGGAGATAGGCTTTAATTTTAACCCTACATGGAGTTTAAGAAGATGAGCCATTCATCCTTTGACCACAGAAAGGTAGTAACCACTTACCTGCAACCATGTACAACCCCCTCTCCTCCCAAACCCGTTCTGGCACCCTCTTGGACCAGCAGTTTTCCCACACACAATAGTTACATGTTTTAATTATGCTGCTGGTGAATAAAATGTATGCATTGCCCATATTGTTTAGAAATAGATTGCATAGTGTAAAGTAATAGAACAAGTTACCATTGCCAGAATGACATCTTAGAATTCCATCAGATTAAAGCACAGCAAGGTCACCAAGCATTTAGCATAATAATCAGGAATGCCAGTCTGCTATATAAAATAAATACCAATGTTTTTGAAGCTATCATTCTTTACACCGACGCTTGATTGCTAGACAATCATGAAGATGATGTTTGGGGAATGTTCTGTTAAATCTTATTGAATTGTTTTGGAGTTGATTATGGGTCCACAACAAAAAAAAAGATATAATAACAACATGACAATATAGCTCATGCATTAGTTATAAAGGGGAACATTCAGAAATTATTATGCAAATCTTGTTTTCTTATGCAAGTGGTAATCAAAAGCTTTGTAAACTGTTTTACATGATTTTGAAGTGGACTTTTATAAAGTATGATAATATTAAATGCAAAACAGGATACTAATGAATCGCAGACAGTCTGAAAACTTTTTCTCCCTCTCTCTCTGGGGCATTAATGATAAAAATCAGATGAAAGGGAAACTGTCATGTATTTTCAGTGAGCACTTGTTTAGTTATGAATATAGAATTCATCTAAATGGGATTTTCACATCTCCATTTGCTTGCTTTGCAATAGTTTAATGACTATATTCATATACAAATACAAATTTATAGATGTTCTATCTACTGGCTGCTTGTTTGTCAGATAATTCATACAGGCACCTGTCACGTGTGTATATTTAAATTCAATCCCTAAAACCTCATAAAAGCTTTAACATGTTACTCAATATCAGAAGTAATTTTAATATTTTTTAAATCTGCGGCTTTATTTAAAATAAAACCTTGTGGCACACCAACAACATACGGCTCTCTCCCTTTGAGAGAGTTTGCCACGCCAACCCGCACACCCCGGGACTCATCTCTCTCCTATACGCCGCACTGATCTCCCCCACAGACACGCCCCCTCCCTCATATGTCCCCCAATGGGAAAAGGACCTCGGGTCCCCCGTTGATGAGGACACATGGCAACAAGCCTAGGAAAATACTAAATCCAGCTCGCGCTGTGCAAGCATGTTGGAAATTAACTACAAGGTCCTCATGCGTTGGTACATGGTACCGGCCAGAATGGCTATCTTTAACCCTGATTGCTCCCTTAACTGCTTCCGTGGCTGCCCAGAACCAGGCACCTTTTTTCACATATGGTGGAGCTGCCCTCATGCCTCATCCTTCTGGGATGAGGTGTTTGACCTCCTATCGTCACTGTTCTCAGATCCCCTCACCAAAGACCCGGCTCTTGCATTGCGTAACTGTAAGCCGGAAGGTCTTCTTTGTAAAAAACATTTAAACTAGCTATGCATATTTGCACATCTGCAAAAAGGGAAATTGCTAAGAATTGGCTCACGAAGCCCCTCAGTATCCATAGTGTGACTGCCCACGTCAATTGGGTTATGTCACAGGAAAAGAGAACAGCTCAACTCAAAGACCATATGGGCAAATTTGAAAAAACCTGGTCCCCCTGGATTGATATGTACTACCCCTCACCAGCCTCTCGCCGACTCTGTGTTCTATAAATGACCTTCATGCGTCGCACCTTCAAGTAGCCCGAAAAGCTTTCTCACTCATCCCTCCCCCCTTCTACCTATCTCCCCTATGTATCCCTTTGTCCCCTGTCATTGTCTTGTCCTGTCAGTTTGTTAAGCAGGGTGTAGCAGTTTGACACGCTTGGAAACCCCGAAGGGGGACATCATAGGCTACCTTTTTAATTAGAGTGCATTCCTTATCTCTACATGCTGGGGCACCACCGGTACCTTTGTTTAAAGGAGCCGGGAGCTTCATTTGCTGAGAACACGTCATGTCAAATAGTGGTGGAGACATTTCCTCTCATACCGGAGTAGAGGAAGGCTTTACGCCAGTGTCCTGTGTTTGGACCCCATACTTGTAATATGTAAACGCTGTCCTGCCTGTCAACACAATACAACAGTCCCCTGTAGTTGTCATCTTTTGTACTACCGTTGTCTCAATAGCTGAGCGGCATTGCCGCTATTTCTCCTGTCTCCGTCACAAGTATTCTACAGTTTTGTACCCTTGGCACTTACCCCAACCACTTGTGTATTTGTATAAATGTATGTGAAAACGTCTTCTATATTTGTAACTTAATAAAAAACTTTATTTGGAAAAAAAAAATAAAACCTTGTGATTAGAGATGAGCTTTGGTTCTGGTCAACAATGGGTTTAAACAAAGCCAAGTTTTTCACAGTTCTAGCAACCAATGATGCTATGTGGGTTGTTATGGTTTGCCCGCCTCTGTCCTAGCAACTACTGAGGTTGTGTGGCCCAGGCACTAGGGCAGTATTTTTTAACCTTTTCTCAGTCACAGCACCCTTTAAGAGTGTGCAAAATCTCAAGTCACCCCAGTCTGAAATGTAATGAATTTGTGAGGGGGTCTCATGCAAAAACACAAAAAAGTGAGGTTCCCCCTTTAAATTAGGTGTCCCCTGTTCACATCAGAGTCCCCCCTTCACACCTCTTTATGTCCGGAGCGTCCCGTCCCCCCTTTAATTTAGAATCCCCCTGCACATCAGGAGCCCATTCCTTTTAAATCAGAGTCCCCTCCTCTCACACCTGGAGCCCCCCTGGAGCCTTCTCTTTCACATTAGAGTCCCCCTCTTTCATATCAGAGTCCCCCTTCACATCAGAAGCTCTTGTTCACACCAGAAGCCCTCTTCACATCTAAAACTCCCCCTTCACATCAGAAGGATTTCAAGGAACATCTGAGGCAGCCAGAAGGCACCCTGGTTGAAAAAGGCTGATCTAGGGTCCTATCATGCAGGGCAGACAGTGCCATTGGTTGCTAGGACACAGGAGGCCCTGGGTTTGGTTCACCTGGATGTTAGCCGATCCCGGATTCCTGGCTAAGTTTGTGCATTGCAGTTCCAAAGAATTTACCGCAGAGAATTCCTGCAGTAGTTCGCTGGGGCCACAGATCTTAAACACACAGGATTCACCTTGAACCCATGGTAGTACCAAAGCCATATGGATCTCACCCCAAGCTATCACCAATCCAGTTCACTTGTTTTCACAATACAATACCCCATCAGCCTTCGGTTCTCTCAAACTGTGAGGGTGTGATCAATGAAAGCCCTGTGATAATGTTTCCTGATGATGAACTCATTGATCTTACTGTATTGGTTGAAATGTTACTGCAAAATATAATTTTTCCCCAAAGACCTCCCTCACTCTCTGAACCACGTCAACAATAAAAAGAACATACCTCAGATCACATATTTTATTGCTGAAGGAGGCATTGCTCTGGTTTTGTCTTCTTTCATGCCATGGCATCAAATTGAATGAGCTGCCTGTAGATACCTCCATGTTCTTCAAATTGCATGTTGGCTATAGATACCTCCATGTTCTTCAGCTGCCTGTTCTACAAGCAGCCAGTCAGTTGAAGCCTATGTAGCTTAAAAATGCATGCACATTATTGCACCCAAGCAGCCAGGGAAAAGAGATGTAAACAGTGGCAAAACACTGCACCGCAGTCTCTATCTTTCATGGCTAATGCGGTCTGGCGCTCAGGGGGGACATTTATGAAAGTTCCAAGAAAGTTGAATTTATATTCCCTACCCTTGGACTCATTTCATTCTGCCCTCATAGTGTGCATTGCAAAGACTAACAGCCACTGTAGCAGACCACCCAGGTCTGTTTCCGTCACTGAGCAGCACAAGGAGGAGACAATAAACACTTTCTAATTCTGCAAATGGGTTAAGCAATAATCTTTTCTAAGAATGTAACTAAAGCTAGCAATACACTGTATGTTATTCCCACAGAATTTTTTGTACAAGTCATTCTGAATTGAGAAAGCTGGTTGGATGACCAGTGGAACGTCTTCAAGAAAAATACAGCCATTCCAGTTGTCTTTTTTTTACAGATATAACAGAGTATGGCCCGCTTTAGACTATATTGTTTTTTATTTAGGTCATTGTGAATTCACAGTGGGTTTTGTGAAAAGGGGGAAATCTACCATTTTCTTGAGCATTTATATCTAAATTGCATTAAAAGTATGGGAGCTCTTTTACCTGTAGTTCTGTCCATCCAGTCCTGAGATTCCAAAGCCCTGCAACACAGCACAGTTCGGTTTGGCAGGGTAGGAGACCTGATTGTTTTTACTGTTCTTGTTTCCTCTCACCCCAAGACTGTGACTGGAAAGTGAAAGAAGAGGCACCAGACTGGTGAGCTCATCTCTCTGCCACTCTTGCGCTCTCCCATCAGCACAAATTACTGCATCTGCATCGTATATATCTGCCTGGAGTTCAGCTTTAATATATTTCAGACTGTCTGTCCTTGATTAGATAATGGTAGAGCTGTGCTCCAGCCCTCCTTGTCAGTCCTAAATGTACCTGACTGTGAAAAGCTCATATTAATGCTAAGTGAAACACTGGCACATTGACCATATAATTAACCGTTTTATTGTCCGCATCACTGAGCATATCTGTGCCAACCGAGGAAACATTTCAGCCTCTGTATTTAGATGTGCGTGTCAGCAACTCTTAAAGAAGCATGCATATTCTTAACCCTTGCAGTGGGGCTACCCCCGCACTGCAAGGGTTAAGTGCTTGTTTTCAGCAAGGGATAAAAATAACAAAGATATACTCCCCTGAACCTCGTAGTTGGCTGGATGTGAGACCGGTCCCTGCAGCCTTAAGCTGCCCATACACCTTGTGATCATCGGACGACACTTTTCGTCCGATGATCGAACCGCCGTACGATTTTCGTATTGTGGCCCCATTCTGCCCCGATTATCGCAAGGTTGGATCAGCGGTAATTAAAAGAAAGCACCTGGACGAATTGCGGTAATCGACCGCACGTAATTTCGTCTGCGCATGAGCTGTGTAAATCATACGAATTTTGACGTACGGAAAAGGTCTGCCAACCTTGCGAAAATCGTACAATCGACTGAAGTTTTCTAACCTGCTGGTTAGTCAAAAGTCAATCGATTGTACAGTATTTGTAATGGTACACTGCCCATCAACCTTATGAATATCGGACGAAAACGCGATCGCATATGAAAATCGGCCGATATTCGCAAGGTGTATAGGCACCTTTACCCCCCACTTCACTCCAGTGGTCTAAGGGTCATGAGTCAGTATATAGGACATGAAGACGCCGAGGGACATACCATTGCTGAAACAGAGGATGAGACAGGCTTTAGGGACCGGTCTAAAGGTACCCATACACCTGCCGATTATCGTACGGGAAATCCCACGATCGTACAATAATCGGCAGGTGTATGGAAGGCGTGCAACCGTTTCTACTGTACGGTTGCACGTCTTTTGTCTTGCGAGCAGGCTCGAAAAAGACAAATGCCGCACGGGCCGGTGTGTGGATCTATGCAAAAACTTTGAAAAAAAACCCCCTTTCAAACAGGTTAAAACTTACCTGTGTCTTCACCGCACGCTCCCGTCCGAAAATCTGAAAAATGCTCGGGTGGCTGCAAAGCATCTTGGGGCGGGCGCATGCGCAGTTCAGATTTTCGGCTGGGAAACGAGGAGAGACACAAGGTAAGTCTATGGACAGCGTGCACCCGCATGCAGACACTGTGGGACAGGAAGTGCCAGCAAGCAAGGAGGAGTCAGCGATGGATCGGAGAACCACAGCAGCACTGGAGGGACAGATGAAGACGACAGGAAAGAAGAAGAAGATCGGATTAAGAAACATTATTTAAGGTAAGTGCTGACATTAACTTTGGGGGAGGGAAAGAAAATGATACTTTAATGTCACTTTAAGCTTTGCAGTGCGGAGGTAGCCCTCCTACAAGGGTTAAGTATATGTATGCCCAGAGTTCTTCTTTGAGCCACCTCCCCTCTAAACCTGAAATTAAATAAAGTTTATCACCCTGTCCGTGTTAAGTTGAATATGTATTTGTTTCATGTCTAGATTTGTCTGGATCCCACTTTCTTAGATCACTCGAAAGTCTAACAAATGCTTCAGCAACTTCTATTACATAGATGATTACCTCTCATTGTTTTCCTCACGCTAAAGCGCTATCCTCCATCGCCAGACACTTTCTCAACTAATCTCACTGTTCTAAAGTGAAGTAGATTTCTCTTAGAGGTCATGTGATCCCCCGTCTACACTTCAGCTGCCTTTGTATTTCCAGCCGTGCTAAAATGATAGATTTCAAAGACTTGGTGATCCCTGACGATGGAGTTATCGCAGCAACATCTCTTATAGAATAATTGTATTTGAAAACATTTATTTTTTGATGGTTTATAAATCTGTCACAATAAAACACACCACTGGGCCTTTTATCCTTTCCATCACCATGACTTTTTTTTCCTGCCACTGTGCGCATTTTAAAAAAAATAATATAACTCTTCTAATTTTATAGCAACAAGACAATATTGATATTATCAGGTTAGTTTTTGGTTTGTCGTTTACCTCTGGATTTCCCAATTTTACCTACTTATGTCTGTTACAGATGGTTATTATCAGTTGCATTCTTTGGTGCATTTTTAAATACAATTTTTTTTATCTACATTTCTCTACATGTGACAAAACTATATACCGTATTTTGCGTTCCATAAGACGCACCGGACCATAGGACGCAGGGAGGTCCGGTGCGCCTTATGGAGCACTCGACAGACCGTAGCTTCTGTCACAGATAGCGATGCTGCCGTATGGGGAATCTGGGGCATTTACTCCAAACATGTGCTGAGGATGTCTCTGGATCCTCCCCTCCTCTGCAGCTATGGTACGTCCCTGTGTGTACTCACGGCCTATACACTGTGTGTAGAACATGATGACTCAGGGACCTTAGACTTTTGCAGCGGAGGGGGAGAGCGGGTCTCCATGGACCGATCTAACAGCCAGCAGGCTCAGAGAATCAGCTGAGTATAACTTTTTTATTATTTAACCCAGACAAAAATGAGCACGCTGTCCCTAAGAGAACTGGTGTCACATTATTATTATTATACAGGATTTTTATAGCGCCAACAGTTTGCGCAGCGCTTTACAATATAAGGAAGACATTACAATCACAATACAATTGAAGACAAGATGGTTAGGAGGGCCCTGCCCAATAGGGCTGACAATCTAAAAGGGAGGGGCAAGTGATACATGAGGAGGTAGCTGTGTGGGGATGAATTGTTTGAGAAAGTGATAGTTCAGTGGAGAGTTTGAGGTGGGATAGGCTTCCCTGAAGAGATGAGTCTTTAGGGATCGCTTAAATGCAGTCAGAGTGGGAGATAGATAGACACGTTGGGGTAAAGAGTTCCATTGGATGGGAGAGACTCTAGAGAAGTCCTGGAGGCGAACATGGGAGGAGTTGGTGAGGGAGCTAGAAAGCAGGAGGTTGTTGGAAGAGCGGAGGGGACGGTTAGGGTGATACTTTGAGACAAGATTGGATATGTTGCTGGGGGCAGAGTTGTGGATGGCTTTGTAAGTGGTTGTTAATATTTATCCTTTTGGCAACTGAAAGCCAGTGCAGAGATTGGCAGAGGGGGATGCAGACACTGAGCGGTTAGTTAGGTGGATGAGCCTGGCAGCGGCATTCATAATAGACTGAAGGGGGGATAGCCTGTGTAGCGGTAGGCTTAGTGTTGCATGCAAATAAGATGCTGAGCTGCAATGGTATGGAGTGAAACTAAACATAGTGAACTACCTCAATGGAGGCCCAGAACTTTCATGCAAAAGCAAATAGTCAGACGCTTCCCAGACCATAGGGTCTAAACATGGGAGCAGAGAGACAGCATCTTCTCCTGTGATAGGAAAAGCCTGGGCAGGGTCCGTGTCTCTCTGCTGAATATTGGGCAACAGGGCTGATGCTGACTGATCCCTGTGGTCACTCAAGTATCCAAATATGGGGATCCCCTGGGAGTGCAGTATTGCCAAGACTGGGAACAACACTTTGATGAACACCCTAGGTGCTGTGCCCAGATCAAAGGGAAGAGCTGCAAACTGGAAATACTGGCTGCCCACAGCAAAATGCATGTAGCGATGGTGGCAAGGAAAAAGGTGATGTGTAAATATGCATCTTTAATGTCCACCCATCACAGTATAGCCTGTGTAGAGGTATGCCAATAAGGAGAGAGTTGCAATAGTCAAGACGAAAGATAACAAGTGAGAGGAGGAAGATGTTATGAACAAATAGGAACCACTCTGATTGGTTTTCCCAGATGTGATTACTATAACATCCTATCCTAGAGATCATATGAGTTTGTTTACTAAACAATCCTGCTGGCCCAGCTGTTGTTATGCTTTGGCACATTGATAGCAGCAGCCAGCAATAGCGGCTAATTCTATTTTTTTACATTATGAGCTGTTGTAATGTAAATAAATAGGATATTTTAAACATTTTTTGGCCATTAACAGCTTAAAATAAAAAATATAAGCTGATAATTTATTTAAACAATCTACCAAATAAAGCCTTGCATGTCCTTGAAAAATTTAAAACTAAGTGGGCAAAGTAGTTATATATATTATCAAGGTAACCAAAGAATATTGAAGTATAAATATTTAAATTCTATTTTGCACATTTTTGCTACAAAACTGCAGTGACCGATGAGGCAAAGTTTCCAAAATAAGTTATTTTTAGAAGATTCTAATACCTAGATTTAAATTCTTTGTTCTAAACATCTTTCTTATCCTCACCAAGAAAAAAAAAATCACCCTCTCAGACCTGGAAAGAAATAAAACCAGCGAAGTGTTCAGTTGTAAATTTGCTGCTTTTATTGCTTATGATTAAAGTCATGAATTTGCTTTTTTCTGAACAGACACCAGCAGATTTTTGCCCACCAGTGGCTGGACATAACGTCAAGTTAGCAAATTTGTAATTTTTTGATTGGCTGCATTAGCCCCCTTGTGAATTTGAAAACTGCCCCCTTATACCTTTTTTTTATTATTGCACTATGCCCAGCTCCCAGGGTTTTCTTTAGCACCTTCTCCTCCCTTGAATGTCCATATATCATTGTGCAGTATAACTGCCACATGTCAGGTCATGCTGAGTACCACATCTCATCCCAGCACCAGGGAGAATGAAACCGCTATTAATAAAAAAGAGGCATTTTAGCACTGTATGCTGTTTTGGCAGAGAAGAACAGTTACCGTTTATTCCTGTTGTGTTTTCTCGCAAGCCAAAGGCAGAAGAATATTCCTGCTGCGAAAAAACGTTTAAGCCACAATAGGCATTCGCTCTCCCCTGCTTTCAGCAGACTCTAGGGAATGAAATAGTGGCATAAAAATGTACAAGGATTCCAGGCACTCAAGGAAGAGGACAGGGCTCTGGACCTCCTTCCATAGCAAAAAGAAGATTCTGAATTTACATTTGGTTCCATTTTACATGTTATGGCAAAAATGAACACGTATAGATGGACTTTGTAATATATATATATAGATGGAGCTGGAATGGTATGGAGTGCCAGTAATCAAATTTCCACTCGACTCCTAGTGACAGATTGCCTTCCCTGGTTTCTCCTTTTCCCTCATTAACATGCTAATTACATTTTTAAATAATACCTTTCTGCTTTCATTAAATACAGGGTCGACCTTATAATGAGGTAGCCTGAGGCTGTAGCCCCAGGCGGCATCTCTCTTGGTCACATGGGGGGGGGGGGTGCGTCAGACAGAGCGGTATAGCCACTCTCCTGTACAATGTTTGCAGTGTGCTTGCAGCCCCCTCTTCGGCTACGTATGTCCCCGCCCAGCTCTTAGCAACCTGGGATGCTCTGGTTGGCATCCCACCCAGCTCTTGGCAACCAATGACATGATTGGGCTTGGAACCAGCCAGAGCTGGGTGGGGACACCCCTGATTGCATACCTTATTTTAGACATCACTGGGTCTCTGTGCTTCTCCGTACAATGCAAGCAGAGCATAGTTAGTGAGAGGGGCCAGCAGGGTGCTTGTACATAGCATCCTAAAAAACATCACAGCACTCTGCCTTGGTGCACCTCAGCCATGGAGTATTTATGGAAATATTAAAATGCCTTGCTTGGTGGATATCACTCTGGAGTAGGGGGTTCTCTAGGCAGGCTGTATTTTCATGGGAGATTCCCCTCTATTCCATGCTAGCACAAGCTTTGTCTTGCTGTACAAGCAGATGGAAAGATCTAGCGATTTAACCTATCTGTTCAATGCAATAAAGGTTGCTGAGCTGGAATGGTATGGAGTGAAACTAAACATAGTGAACTACCTCCATAGAGGCCCAGAACGTTTATACAAAAGCAAATAGTCAGATGCTTCCCAGACCATAGGGTCTAAACATGGGAGCAGAGAGACAGCATCTTCTCCTGTGGTAGAAAAAGCCTGAGCAGGCTCATGTTCACTGTTCAGACCTGTCCTGGGCACTCCAAGCAATGGGAGGTTTCCAGTACCGACTTCTGGAGGTTCAAGTTCCATTGGAAGCTCTGTAAGGTCTGTATCTTTCTGCTCAATGTTGAACAAGAGGACTGATGCTGACTGATCCCTGTGGAGCAAGTCGCCCAAGTACCCCAATATGGGGATCCCCTGGGAGTGCAGTATTGCCAAGACTCGGAACAGCACTTTGATGAACACCCTAGGTGCTGTGCCCAGATCAAAGGGAAGAGCTGCAAACTGGAAATACTGGCTGCCCACAGCAAAATGCATGTAGCGATGGTGGCAAGGAAAAAGGTGATGTGTAAATATGCATCTTTGATGTCCACCCAGGCCAAGAAATCTCCCGGATGAAGGAAGGCGATGACAGATTAGGT
Source organism: Nanorana parkeri (assembly GCF_000935625.1). Lineage (NCBI taxonomy): Eukaryota > Metazoa > Chordata > Amphibia > Anura > Dicroglossidae > Nanorana > Nanorana parkeri. The sequence continues at coordinate 1,147,031 of NW_017306539.1, forward strand.
GGATTCCATCCTGAATGTCTGAACCTAGGAACCAGTTGAGGATCTTCAGATGTAATGTAGTGCAAACCCCTTCCCTTGGCTTTTGGGACAGTGAACAGGTTGCAGTGAAACTCCTGAAACATTTTTCCATACAGAATAGGGACTGTAACCCCTTGGTAGAGGAGCTGACATAGGCAGTGAAGGCATCCATCCATCTTATAGAAGATTTGATAGATTTGACAACAGGAAAGCATGATTTTGCACTTAAAACACTGCCATTCAATAAAATTGTCTCTTAAAACTACAAAATAAGAAAATAAGGCAACACATTCTTTCAACATGTAGAATAGAAGGGATTTCACCAGGCAACTGGAAATTTGTACATTTGAAAATACATTTCTGAGAATACCTATTTTCACTGACAAATCTTCAAAAGCTTGAATAATGACATTGATAGTGTATTACACTACATGAGTCATAGCCAGCAGGGGTAGACGCAGTGTGACAGAGATATCGCAATGACATCCCATTTATAGGCAGTTACAGAGAAATTCTACACAGTACTGACAATCAATACAAATATATATATGCAGTATATAATATATTCATTAAAAAAGGCAGTACAATTTCCCCCAAACTATAATAGTTTCCCTTCTACTTTTCTTCATCAAGGTATTTATTTCTATTAAGTTCAGGCAAGAAATAGTAAGCCGAACTGTAGAGAAATATTAACCCCTTCATGACTGAGGCCCTTTTTTCCATTTTTGCACCCATGTTATATTCCACATTTTAGGCCTGAAAATGACGTAAAACCCCCAAACATTATATATTTTCTGAATGCACTGGAAATAAGCTATTGAAGTGCAGATCGCACTTCAATAGCTTATAGCTGGGCTGCAGGAGCCCAGAACTGACAGCCCAGGGACCGGAAGAACAATTTAATCAAGTTATGTGCTCATTAAAAAAATTTATAATCAAAGAGCATAAATCTCATAATGTGTAATTCCCTAAACATGAAAAGATTGGAAGAGGGAAGGCTGCACTCTAAGCCAATCAGGGCCTCACTGTTTTGGACAGTGCACAAGTGAGCATGCTCACAACAGATTGACAAGAGGAATTACCTTATTAGTTTGCTGCTGCTCTTTTATGTAAACCAGTTTTTATGAAGGATGCGTGAATAATGAACACAAGTACAGCTTTAAGACCATGTAAACACACTTGGTGATGTCCAAATGTGGATTGTAGACATGTGCGATTTGTTTCACTCCGAATCAAAATTTGGACATTTGGACACATCCAGATTTCCGAATCACAATGCATCGGAATCCGAATTTCCGTTTCCGAATTTTGGATCCCGTCCGAATTTCATTCAAAAACATAACTGAATCGCACATGTGACTTTTCTGGCCCATTGGATATATTTTTCTGTTTAATGCATCCGAATGGGTCTGAACATGAATTTTCGTTACTGCAACATGGTAGCCATTTACAGTATATACATATAATACTAAGCTGAGGCTCCTAGAACCGAATGGAATTTGGGTCTGGGAGACTTTGCTTTAGTGATATTTGTATATGGCTCCCAGACCTGTATGGCATTGGGGAGCTCCCGAATGCAATTTGGAAATTCGGATCCCGAATGCCATTCGGGTTTAGGAGATTCAGCTTTAGTATTAATATATGTATAATGGCTTTCTGTGGTAGTCATAACAAATATTCATACATAAACTCATCCGAAACTAATGACATTTGGATTTTGTCTGATTCCGAAACCGAAACAGAATTGAATTTCGGATCTGGAAATAACGAAAATCCGAATCAAATTTTTCCGCAGCTTACATGTCTAATGGATTATGCAGTATGATAGTAAATTGTTGCTCATCATTCAATGTCCTGCCACAAGCTGGGGCAAGTCATAGACCAGGCTGCTCTAAGGGAAAGTAGTGTTTTTTTTCCCCGTAATTCCATATTTCTGGTTATTATTGTAGTTTTTACCTTTGAGTAATGTTTTATGTTATTTTCCCTTTTTCCATGATTGCATAATTAAATTTTTGTTATTAAATAAAGAGATTTTACGATTAGACATGAAAGGGAGCCCTCAGAAGAATTATTCTGCTTAAATAAACAGTAAAAAAAATGAATCGGCCACATAAGGAGTGCATTATTTTTAAAGAGCCCGCTGATTCAGAAACTTGTATTCTGAGAAGAAGCAACAACCATCGTGTATCACTGCAAAGCAAGGAGCAGAGCATGTGAATGCAAAGAGCCACAATATGCCTGCTCCCATGTACATACTGTATATAACTGAAAATTACATAGAAACAATGGTTTTAAAACACTAACACATATGGAAAAGATTATTAACATCAAACTAATCTCCTTTACAAGTGTACATCTTTAAAAAAAAAAACACAAACTATAAATTCCCCTTATTTCCAATCTAACTGAGAGTTAGGGTTTAACTGGCCAATCCTCAACCTGCAGGGAGTCTGAGAACCTGGCTTTGCAGTGTGGTGGGGTTCCTGGATCATACAACTGACTGAGCAGAATAACAGAATAGAGTATTGTGGGCCAGGACTGGGACAAGGCAATGGGAGAAGGGGCAGGAGGGGCAGCTACCCCAGGCACAGTGTTTTCATGGGGCGTGGGGGGCACAGAGTAGAGATCATCTCAAGCTTGTTGCTCACCTCTGCAGAGCTGCTTCAGTTGGATTTCACAGTGCCTCCTACAACCTTTAATCCCAGCTGACAGGGAACAGGACTCCTACAAATGGGCACTTCCCGTTCCTGCACATCCACAGCTTCAGCTTCAAGAAGACTGAAGTGAGTCACTGTAGTGTGTGGGTGTGTGTTTTATTGTTTTATTTAAAAACAATTATCAAACCAAGTGAACACTCATGTATTGCGATCGTACGATAATCGGCAGGTGTATGGAAGGCGTGCAACCGTTTCTACTGTACAGTCGCACACTGCAGGTTCAGCACTGCGGTCATCGGAAGCCCGCCCCTCAGCGGGGCGGGCTTGCGATAATCGCAAGTACGATCTGCCTGATCAAGATGGGCAGATCGTACGAGCTTTTATTAGCTTACAACCATCGCAAGACAAAAGTCTTGCGATGGTTGTAAGGTTTATGGGCTCCTTAACAGTATACAGCCACATAATGTCATTGATTTCTAAGGGTGGCTGCACGCAACACCTGTGGCTTCTGAGTGCAGGATGTTGCATGGACACGCACGCTGTACTTCACAGGTCTTTTTAGAGAAAATAGAAATCTGTGCATCCAGGGGAAGATTGGATAATCCGAAGGCATCATATAAATGCCTGATAATGCATGTATATGCACATACATTTAAGGAGAAAGTGATCTGTGAAGTTACGTTTCAATAAAACAAATGCAGAAGACCCGTGTGAATGTAGCCTTAGCAATATTAAGGAGAGAGTAGGGCCACATCCTGCTGAACAGTTGGTGCATCCTAAATTGGAAAAGTTAAATATATTAATAGACTATTTGCTGCAGTTAATCTAACCACAAAATATTACTTTAATACTGTGCCACTGGTGAGAATCTCCCAGACAGACATAAGCCTCAGCACAAAGGGCCATTTTTGTTGTTCATCTTCCATATATATAGTTCTCTGCACACAGAGAGCTAATGCGTGAATAAAGAGGAGTGTAAATTCCACATCTTGCAATGTACTAAGAGATTGCAATACTCAAGAAAGAGTAGACTGTGATAAGTTGATGTATGTAAGACTCTAGCTAACCTACAAGCATTTCAGTAGGTAAACCTGAAGCTGGCCTGCTAAGTCAAGATCTGTAGTCTTAACATGAACTTAAATACATTTCCTCTATTACAAGGTCTTGACATTGTGTCATCTTCCCTCCGTGGCACACAAAGGGTAAGATAGAAAGGAAGGCATATTAAAGCAACAACTCGGACTGGCTTTGCCAAAGAACTAATCATCCAGTGTGCTGTTACACAGTTTTAAGATATCACACATGCATAGCCACAGTTAATATTCACATTAAATGTGAGATGAGAATTTATATTGTTTAGTTTCCATAAGCCATTTGCTCATTCATATTGTATGGCTAAATTCATATACTGCCATCTTGTGGACATTTTGATTATTGCACATGTTTTTCTGCGTTGCCTCACATCTATGATGTACTTCCCTTGTGTGTCCTTCTTCAATAGTCATTTCCTAGTGTCATGGCTGCTTGTAACATGACCACATGTTAATCTGCATTGCATGCTTGGAAACATTATCATCTTTGACCGCCTTTAAATACCATATATTCATTCATCTGCTGTATCCTGTTGTCTGCTGTAACCTGCTGCACGGAATAAATTACTTTGTGGATGGAAAAGGTATTTGGTGAGTTCAGCTATCTGATAAGGATTCTCCGCAGTGATTGTATCTGCTTATACAGGCCAGACATAGAGGTCTCAGCAAGGGATAAATCGCTAATACAACAATCGGAGTCAGAATATCCAGAAATAGCACACTTAAATCAAAGATAGTCATCACAATATGCTCCACTCTAGTGTCTCAGTATCTAAATGGTGCAAAAAGGAACAAGGCTAGCACCTTTTCCATGTATAGGAGAGGGTATTGCAGGGGCTGGCAGGGGAAGGAGCTCTGCAGGACTGTTGTTACATGCAAAACGCAACTTTCACCATCAAAATCAAACTCAACACTTGGTTAAAGCTGAACTCTGGAATAAACAAATATTCTCCAAAAGACAAGAGGCATGTGTATTTTTCCTTCAATCTTAGTGTACTTTCTTTCAGATCTGTGCATAAATCTAGTGTGATACTTAATTAACCCTGTCTGTACTGCTGGCAGATTTCATTATCAGTAAACTAGATTTGAACAATGTCTGTTAAAGATCTAGAAGCATTGTATGGTAGTGAGAGGAAGCTCAGTCTGCCCCTGTTCTTTGTATGGGGACAGACAGAGTTTCTGGTCACTTGGAAATTGAAAGAGAAGCTTGCAAAGATCTGCTACACAGACCAAAGGCAAGAAATGTTTTCTAATTATTCAGTCCTAGGCTCTCTATCTCTTCTTTCTTTTCTGAATCAAATGTGGTGGTTGGGAAAGCGGGTGGGGTTACAGCCCTGCATTTGCAGAGGCATTGGGTGAGTTCCTCCACACCCTCATCCTGGCCAGGTCTACTCTACTACTCTTTGCCTTTAAAACAGCATCAATTCTTCTTAGTACACTTGCACCCTTTTTTTTGAAGGAGCTCGGCAGGTAGGTTGTTCTAACCAACTTGGAGAAGTAGCCACAGATCTTCTGTGGATGTAGGCTACCTCAAATCCTTCTGTTTCATCTTGTAATTCCAGACAGACTCAATGATGTTGCGATCAGGGCTCTGTTCTTCTTTACACTCTTAATGACATTGGCTGTTTGTTTGGAGTAGTTGTCCTGCTGCAGAATACATTCGAGGCCAATCACACACCTCCCTGATGGTATGGCATGATGGATAAGTGCTTGTATTTCTCAACTTTGAGGACACAATTGATCCTGACCAAATCTCCATCTCCATTGGCACTAACCTCCACCATGCTTCACTGTTGCTGCAGACACTCATATTGTATCACTCTCCAGCTCTTCAGCGAACAAACTAGCTCCTGCTATAGCTAAATATTTCAAATGTTGGCTCATCAGTCCAGAGCACCTGCTGCCATTTTTCTGCAGCCCAGTTCCTATGTTTTTGTGCATAGATGAGTCGCTCAGCCTTGTTTCCACATCGGAGGTCTGGCTTTTTGGCCTTAAAGCCGCAGGAAAATGGCAGCAGGTGCTCTGGACAGATGAGCCAAAATCTGAAATATTTAGCTGTAGCAGGAGGCAGTTTGTTCACCAAAGGGCTGGAGAGCGGTACAATATGAGTGTCTGCAGCAACAGTGAAGCATGGTGAAGGTTCCCTGCAAGTCTGGGGCTGCATTTCTGCAGTGTACTTAGAAAATCTGATGCTGTTTTGAAGGCAAAGACTGGTCACACCAAATATTGATTTGATTTGGATTTCTCTTCTGTTCATTTACTTTCTATTTTGTTAATTGATTAAAATAAACTACTAACACTTTTATTTCTGAAAGCACTCTTACTTTAAAGCATTTTTTCCCACCTACCTAAAACATTTGCACAGTACTACTACTACTACTTTATCATATAGTGTATGATAAAAAGTAGGGCTGGTAATGATTAAAAATTTCCTGTTCGATTAATCAAATTTTTTAAAATCGATTAATCGATTAATTTTGATTAATTATAACGCACATACACATCCAACTACATTGGCCTATACACATACAGCACAGCAATAAGGTAATAAAATTAACTAGGATCACACTAATCCAGAACGTTATTAATCTCACGTGCCCCACTCAATATGGCCGCGACACAGAATCCTTTTGAGTAGGCCACTATTACCATGATAAAGTGCATATAATAATGTGACGTTGCACATCATTAGTTGGTATCTTTGCTGAGAACAGACATAAACAAGCATATTAAAATCAACAATGCAAAGAGCAGAGGTTAAAAAAAAAAAAAAGTATTTAATAGAAACAAATATTAATTCACTTTGAAGCCAGCGCAGTACTGATTAGGTGTTATGAGTAATACACTTTGCATGTTGTAGTTTGCCTTTTTACACTGTTATATTGAGTTAACCTTTTAGCCTTACTGTATGTAGCACTATAAGCTTGTAAGGTAATGAAGTGTAATGTCATAGATGCACAGCTCGTCATAGCAAGCTAGGCTTGTGTTATAAGCATTGACATAGTGAGTGGGTAGCCAGTAATGTAAGCACATGATTTATTTAACAAATAATACTTGCAGGTCACACTGACCCTGAACACACAGGATGTGCTCAATAAATAGAATGAATGATTACATGCATTGCATAACTCACAGACTTTTCCCACGTGCAAATAAAATCTGGCTGTCCGCTCCCCAGCACATAAAGGATTTTTTGTTTGCTTACTCACCTCTCCTGCTGGCTTCTACTCTTGAATGCAACTCCATTAAAAAAAAATCATAAACTGACACTTCCAGGAGTGTCAAACTTCTGGTCTCCTCCTACTGTGCTCAGTAGTGCCTCCTGCCATATCCTACATCATGTAGTATTGGGCAGCAATGTTAACCCGCATTACAGACTGGTTTTTCTCTACCAGAAACAAACCGCGGATAGCTATTGGACAAGCAGCTACTTCATTAGCACTGACTTCGATCCCATGGATTCGTACTCAGAAAATGCTGATTCAGGGGCCCTTACCTCCTATATTATCTGGGACAGGACGGTAAAATTATATAATATATCAGACTATGAGGGACCTCTCTCTCCTATATTAAGTAACCCAGATTTTCCAGCAGGGTTTGCTTGCTTAAGTTTTTTCAAATGCACCGCTATGGAACCAGCTCCTATTATTCAAGCAATTTCAGACCATGGTATATATCCCCTATCTCTTCTGATCCCAGAAGATGGCTCTTCACGGGGACAGTGGTATGCGTACTTTCAACTTAAACACTACATTAATGCCCTTTCCAGATTTAAACCTCTTAGGCGAGTAATGACCTCCTTTGAGGATCTGTGTATGAACCAAAAGGAAAGCAAACATAAACTATCAAAGATATACCACATTCTCTTGACTCAAGCATTTGCAGATAGACTGTTTTATGTAAGGGGATGGGAAACAGAACTGCGTTATCGATTATCTCAAGATGATTGGAAACGAAGATGGTATAGATACCCTACTGTAGTGCATAAGATCTTCCCAAACATATCGGATCGATGTTGGAGATGTGGAGTACAGAAAGGTACCATGTTACATACTGTATATGGTGGTCTTGTCAAGAGATTCAACCTTTCTGGGAAATGGTTTATAAAATAGAAGCACATCTTATTAAGGTTCAAGGACGTTTTACACCTGAGAACGCGTTATTGGCTATTGTACCGGGTCCAGTTAAAGAAGCCAAGAAAGGCCAATTTCGATTTTTCTTATTTGCTGTAAGAATAATAATAATAGATAGATATTCCAAGGTACCCCCGCAAATCAATGACTGGGTTTGAGAAATTAACTTTTCGGGAAGGGTGGAAGAGTTAGTAACGCAATCTCAGGATAGGTACCCACAATTTATGGTGACATGGAGTCCATGGACCAAGCTTGACATTACTATTATGTGCTTACCAGGGGCATGAGGTTTATCTGTATGGCCAATCGGGGAGGGGAGAGAGGGGGAGGAGGAGATGAGACTGTGAAACTTCCTTTTTCTTCTTTTTTTTGGTTTGTTTTGTTTTGTTGGTTTGGTTTAGGGTCAGGAGGGGTTTTGGTTTTTTTTTTTCTTTCTTTCTCTTCTTTCTAGCTGAGACTCTTAAGGGGAAGAGTGGTTTTAACGCTAATGGAAAATTTATGGTGGATGTTCTATTTTTCTTGTTTTTTTTTGTTATTGTTGATTTGGACCGGGTTTCTTCCCTTGAGAGTGTCTTAACATGATGTTTATATTGTTACATGCAGACATAATAAAGGAGTATTATACAAATTCTACACCATGTTTCTGTTTCATGTTTCTGTTTCAGCTGTGGATAACTTCTCTTCAATGGAGCCGCATTTGATGGCACCGGTAGTGGGAGAGGTAACTATGCACTTCTTATCCACTCGCCTTTTACAGGGGGACCTTTTCTTTTGTTTATTTCTCAGGATAGTGACAGTGGGTTTAAGGGTGCAATGGCCCTTAATTAACTCTTATTTGTTATGGAAGCTCATTTTAACTATCCAGGACCTGTTTTTGTGGCAAGAAAAAAAGGAAAACAAAACACAAATACAAAGAATATTAAATAAAATTAAATATATGAAACTCCCCCCTTAATAGACTGTCTATTAAAAACCAAATAATCAAACTTCATCTAAACAGCTCACTGAATAAACCTGAGTTCCCTATTCAAGCAAATTTTGCTGTAAAATTAATTTCACCACAATCCCAGTTCTGTTGGAGAATGCAAGCATCCGTGCTAACACACATTGATAAGGCAAGGTCCACTATGGTCACTATAAGGAAGCCAGTCCTGGGTAATGCTATTCAGCTAATGTTGCATATTACACTCCTCCATTCCCCCCCTTTCCCGGGTAATTTGCAACGTCAACACCAATCTACCCCTCACCCTCCCCACTGGTAACATGCACCAAAAGTAGCCCCCAGGTGGCAAAAAGTGTATGGGCACCCCTGAAAACATCAGTACTATCAATAATGTATGCTTTCAAAGAAAAATATGTATATTTAAAAATCAAGAGCTAGATAATCTTTACCTGCAACCACTGTATTGCTCTTTGCCTTATTCAATCTCTTGGAGTATATCTGTCTAGGCAACAGATGTTAGAGGAGACCTCTTGTAGCGTTGAAAAGCAGAATGTTGTTCTAAAATCAGAAGCTCTTAAAAACCCTTATTACATGTTGGTCAGTGGATGGGTGGATGATCTGATGTGCTGTAAAAATGAATGGATGGATAGAGACATATCTCTCCTTTGACACTTTGAAAACAGTATGTTGTAAGTATATATACACTATATTGCCAAAAGTATTGGGACACTCCTCCAAATCATCGGATTCAGGTGTTCCAATCACCTCCATGGCCACAGGTGTATAAAATCAAGCTCCTAGGTATGCAGACTGCTTCTACAAACAAACACATTTGTGAAAGAATGGGTCGCTCTCAGGAGCTTGGTGAATTCAAGCGTGGTACAGTGATAGGTTGCCACCTGGGCAATAAGTCCATCCGTGAAGTTTCCTTGCTACTAAATATTCCACGGTCACCTGTTAGTGGTATTATAACAAAGTGGAAGCAACTGGGAACAACAGCAACTTGGATGGAGTTGCTGGCCGAGCAGCTGCATCCAAGCCTTACATCACCAAGTGCAACCCAAAGTGTCGGATGCCAAGGTGTAAAGCACACCGCCACTGGACTCTAGAGAAGTGGAGACGTGTTCAACGAATCACGCTTCTCTGTCTGGCAATCCTATGGACGTGTCTGGGTTTGGCGGTTGCCAGGAGAACAGTACTTGTCTGACTGCATTGTGCAAAGTGTAAAGTTTGGTGGAGGAGGGATTTTGATGTGGTGTTGTTTTTCAGGGGTTGGGCTTGACCCCTTAGTCCCAGTGAAGGGAACTCTTAAGGCATCAGCATACCAAGACATTTTGGACAATTTCAACAGTTTGGGGATGGCCCCTTCCTGTTCCAACATGACTACAATGTAGTATGTTGTATATAATATAATTTTATCATAATGTGGAAAGCTATAGCCAGTATAAACACACAGTATAATAAAATAGTATGCTGTCTATATAACAGCGATATAGTTACATAGATATATTTTATCATACGGTTTGTAATATATTTTTATGCATTAATACAGTAAATTGCATCGGGCTACTAACGGTTTTATTTTACTCTCCTAAAACTAGTAAACTGACATATTGCATCATTATTAGCCTGATCACTTCATAAAAAGTATTTCTGCACTCAAACCCATTTTGAATGATTCATTTTTGATCTGGGACAAGATACTGCTATGTAAAGTGAGAGCTCAATAAATAAATTACACATATTCTAATTCCTAAGGCTTAAATTGAATTTGCATGTAACTGACACAGAGAGGTTTGTCTTAATCAAACGCCACAATGAGCTGTATTGACCGTCGTCTAATTTGATATTGATGCCATTTCCAATATAACCAGAAAATGCATTTTTATATTTAAGAGATGCTAAGTGTGAGTCGATATTTCCCAGTTACCAGCCCAGATAAACTCGCCCTGGACGGATGCCTGTCTTTTGCTGTGTAATTTCCTCCTAAGTCTCAATCATTTTGATTAGCAGAACATTAAGTCTGTGCTCTAGGGCCATCATGTTGGCTGGCAGGTATTACCCTTGTAATGTAATGTACTGTACTGTAGTGAAAGCTTTCTTTATAGAGAGTTCTTAGCAAGTAATCAAGGCCTATTCGCTGTGTTTTTAATTTTGTTTTAGAAAATTATAAATTCTGGCATCTACTTTGTTTAAAACATATACTGTATATATATACTATATATATATTATACTGTATACAGAATATACTGTATACTGTACATATATACAACAAACCTGCATAGGCCCCCCTGGCTTCCTCAGGAGTTAAATCTTAAAAATACATTCAGGCACCTTAACTATTATAAAAAATTTACCTTTTTTGTGGATCACTCGGCTGTAGATCCTCAAATCATCTCTGAATTGGTGCTGACACTGTCGTTCCTTCTGGAGGGTGGCTACTTTTGTTCCCCATGGTCCCTGCTTCAAGCTGGTTTCCGTGAGGGACTACAATCTCACTTTTAGTTTATTAACCCGTTATTGGCAGCGGGCCCGTTTAAGCAAACTCTCGCCGGCTCCTAGGCTTTACAATAGAATTGATTGCTTCTAATAGCCGGGTAAGTGTACCCCCGCCCAACACCCATGATGTGAGTAATTTCCTGCCCAATCTAGAGCAAGGAACATAAAAAAAATGAATTGCTTTGGTACATGATTGGATGATGGAAGACAGTAGAGCTCTGCCTTATTCTCTAAACTAAGGGGAAATGTCCCTTGCAAAGTGAGCAGGCTATTTGCCTTTTGTAAACCCCCTGATGTGGAGTGCATATAGAGTGTTAGTGTTAGTGTTATTAGAACTTAGCACAAATGTGAAACATTTTTGTATGAAAGAAACAAACAGCATGACAGTTCTGTATGATACATTTTGCTTTATCAAACTAGATATCATCTAGTTAGAGTTTAGATCTACTTTAATCGATTCATATGTGTGGCACCTTCAAATACCTATATTGTCAAGCAAATGTCACTTAGAAACAGGCCTCAATCAAGGCTGGTGAGTACAAAACATGGTTTACAAAAGAAAGAGCTTTATTAAACACAACGGTATAAAAATAATGTCAAGGGCGAAGGAATAAAAAAAGGAGACATTAATGGTAAAACCTTATCTTGCCCTATTGGAGCATCAGAATGTGCTATGTACAATAAAATGAGATGGTCAAAGCAGTAATTATATAGAGCATCTCTGGATAATAATAGGTAACTTGTTATCCCTAAAAACATGTACATTATATTAGGGCTGCAACAACTAATCGACATAATTGATTAATCGGCTTCCGATCAGTTGGCCCTGTTCACGACTCCACACACGCTGCGCGCCGCACCTCCTCCCCAACTCACGCTCACCGCTGCCAGACCCGCCCGCATCCACGCTCTACACGCCGCACCTCCTTCCCGCCTCACACTCACCACCCGCCCACATCCACGATCGGCACAGGGACGCGGGGAGATGTAGTAAGGAGGAGGAGGTGTGGGGGGATGACAGCCACGGATAGACAGGCCTGATCTTAGGAGCAAGTTGCTGGAAGACTCCTCAGGTAATCCTGCACTTTCCCACACATGGTGCTCTATAATGTATTGCTGGGATTTGTATTCATCTATAGCTGATGGTACATTGTGCTGTATATTATACATAGGAATACAAATCCCAGCAATACATTATACACTGTATGTATAATGTATTGCTGGGATGTGTTGTACTCCTCTATAGTTGGTGGTATTCTGCATTGCGCTGTATAGAGGACTACAAATCCCAGCAACAATACATTATACAGTGGTGCAATGCAGAATACCGCCAGCTATAGAGGAGCACAACAAATCCCAACAATAATACATTATACAGTGGTGCAATGCTGAATATCACTAGCTATAGAGGACAATATCTTGATGGTAAAAATGATAGCCAATTATAAATGAGCAAAAAACTCACACACAGAGTCATGAAAGTGACTATTAATGGGGGTAGGTTTTTTTTTTGCCCTTTTTCAAGTATATTGGAGTGCACATCCTTAAAATGTCTCCAGAATAAAAAGCAAAACTATTATATATTGCAGCTTACCAGTCCTTAGGCTGCATTAGTTTTGTTTCTTTCAGATTTTGTTCCTTTAGTTTTACATAATGATGCTGTGAACATCATGTCCTGTTACTGGATGGCAACACTGCACTCAACTGTATTTATGGAGGTAGCCTTGGTTATCACCTTAGGCTAACCAAACATCTTTTCATCTCATCATCTCATCATCTCCATTACATGGGGAGTGGGGGTCTATTAGTTTAGAGAAGGAAGATAAGATTGTTTGTGTTTTCAGTTCATCTCACATACAGTGACAAGGACATTGCATTTCTGGTAAGTAGGGAAAAGCTCAGGTTCAGACCGAACTTGGTCCGGAACTGAGCTTCTCCAAACAGGGAAGAAGCTCCTTTGAGCCTGTATGGAAACTTCTGTTGCTGCCAATCAGCTGCTGCTGGGGAATTCCCCGTCTGCAGCTATGCATAAGCAAAGGGGTGGGATGCAGCGATGTCATTGACCTTATATGGCTACATGGTTATATTAGGCAAATTACATTTACCTAATATGGCCATGTGGCCATAAAAGGTAAATTACATCATCACAAACATTCCACGTCTTTGCTTATAGTCAGCTGTGGGGCAGGGAATGCCCTGACCCACAGCTGATTTGCCAGGAGGCCCATGAAGATTCCATATTCGGAAGAGGTCAGATTTGAACCGGGTTCAGTCCGAATCTGAGCTCATGCCTACTGGTAATATCAACATGTATTTTTTGAACTTGTTGAAAATTTATGAGTGTACCACATCAAAGGAATGGTAAGCTGAACTATATAAAATGTTTGTTCATAGGCTTAGTTATCCTTTTACTGTACAAGCAGTGATGAAAAAAACAATAAATATTATTCAAATTTGTTGGCAAATTCAGCAAAAAAAACAGTAACATAAAGCAAAGAAGATAAAAATGCGACACCTTCAAATTAAAACTTGGCTGATCAATACTAGTATCAATGCAAAATATAGCAGCAAAAATAATAAGAATTCCTAATGAATAAGTAGGAAAACTGAAATTTCTGCAGAAAAAATAAAATGACTGTAATAGAGAAGAAACACTTCAACTCGTATGAAGGATATTAAGAAGGAATTTCCAAATGGAAATCAAAGTTTGGTAAAAATAAAAATACTATAATAAATAAATTGAAAAACTAATAGGGCTCCTGTGTAACACTATTAATATTCTTTGGAAGATGGTGGGTTCAGTCTGTGTAGAAAACTGTACTTATATTTTCAACTTGTTGTATGGAGTCCAGCACTGTCACTTTCACAGCCCTGATCATGCCTTGGTGTCCACAGATTCTGAATAATATCAGATACATTGCAACCAGATTCTGATAAATAACAGTAGCAGCAGATTGCCAGAGGAACTGTGTAAGCACATTAAGAATTAGCACATTAACCTCATATAAAGTAAACTGCATTTTACATCAAGGCTGTCCTCGTTGCTCTTCCACTTTTGGTGGAGGATCCCATTAATAATGGTTATTATTTTTTGTTATAAAAACAGTTTTTACAAAGCAACTAAAAGCATTAGTAACCTTAAAAAATATATATACTATAAAATAACTAGAGATTCAAAGTAAGCCTACAAAAGATTCTCTAGTTCACTTAGATCTTATATTTTTGGAACTTGAACACAAAACAAGAAATTATATATAACAAATACAGTTAGTGAAATTGTCCAATTAAGCTCCCCCCTCTTCTCTCAGTGTAGCCCGCATAGCTAAATATTTACCTTCAGTTCCAGTTTGGATATCTTTACTGTATGGCCCTGCCCTACCTGCGCACAAAAAAAAGTCCCAACTGGATCCTGTACCTACTGTGTATGCACAGGAAGTCTAATTTATTCCAATAGCTGGTGGCCCCAGCCAGTCATAGTACAGACCTCAAAAATGAATGAGGTTGCGGTCCACATGCCCAGTTGTGTCATTGTCTGGCTGGGACTTTTTTCGAGTAAAGATCTCTGGAACAGAACAAAAAGGTAAGTATTGTGCTACGTTTGTTACACCCAAAGAGGACCTTTTAAATAACAACTTATCTAAGACTGAAGTTGTTTTTTTTTTTTATTAAGGTTGGACCAAGAGCAGAAAGCTATAGCAGAAATTGGATTTAACTTTTCATCACCTTAGGGCAATGACTGATTTCTGGTTGCTATGGCTTCTTGGCCATTGTTTTTAGATGTATTAAAAAATAATTCCAATTCTGTTTCAGTTTTGGTGATTTAGTGTGACTAACGTGTACACTGAGCCAGAGCGGTTTTTTTGCCCAGGAGCGTAGTGCCCATTCCGTGAATTGAGAATTGACGAAGAGGTTTCTGTCCTCATACTGAGAGCCTGTGACTTGCAGCAGCCAAGTTTGCTCATCAAAATGTAAAAGTCTTTTCGAAAAGCCTTAGTGAAAAAGGCGTATAGAAATGGATTGGCACAGGAATTAATTGGATAAAACAGGACTAACAGGATCTTGGAATTGGATACTGTTATTAAGGGGACCTTGAGGGATGCAGAGATGGCAAAGAATGAAATGGGTGCAGTACACAAAAAATTGGTAAATATTAGAACCGCCATTCTTATGGCTGTTTTTGTGTCGCTGTGGGAGGAGACAATATCGGGATTGCGTACAGTGATATATATATGTGCATAGCAAATACAGATAGCCACAAAAGCCAAAACATTAAGCACCAGGAGAAATATTATATACGCCTGTGAAGGTAAAGATTCAATGTCCATCGGTAAACAAATGCTAACTTTCATGTAGCTGCTTATGCCAACAATGGGCAACAGGGCCACTACAATTGCAAAGATCCAACCTGAAATCATTATGATGAAAGCATGCCATAACCGGACTTTACGTTGGAGCTGCATTGCATAGGTTATGGTATGCCACCTCTCCAGGGTAATGGCCGTCAACGTGTAGACCGACAGTTCGCTGGCAAAGACAGTAAAAAATCCTGCTGCGTGACAGCCCGCTCCCGTCTGCCATTCAATTGCATAGTTATAATATTGGCTTTTTGTTTTGATGTCCACAGAGGCAATTAGCAGAAGGTAGATGCCCATGCAGAAGTCTGCAAAGGCCAGATTGCACATTAGAAACTTGGGGACATTGAATTTGGACTTGCTGGTTGTTAATATTATGAGCACCACTGCATTCCCACTTATGGCCAGAATGCTGATACACCAAATCAAGATTCGGAGAAAGTCATAGCCCATGATGTCTTCACATGGGTTGAATTCATCCGGTTTTGGGAAACACACGACGTTCCGCAGATCAAGACAGAAATAGTAGTCAAGGTCATCATTCTCGAAGCCTAGGCTGCTGCTCATCTGGTTATCCACCTGTGCTGATCTTTGGTTGATAGGCTTTGAATCTCCATTCAGAAAATAACTGCTTTTATTGCAGAAAGGATGCAAATCCATGCTACAGGAAGAACAAAGTATACAATAAATAAATAAAATACAGCTTGTTACTTAAAGTGTATGCATATCCACAAATCCTTTTTTTTTTAACTTTTGTGTTCCCACTATGAAGATTCACCCTCTCTGACTGTCTTGGTAACCATTGTCTCTGGTCAGGAATGTAATGGGAAATACAAAATGTTAGAGTCATCACCAGAACAAACAGTAGCTGTTCCAGTATCTTAGAGGGGAACTCCTCTCACTTCTGAGAGGTTGTCTCTCACAGGAATCATCTCTGGTACAGGAAGTATAGGATATCCTCCAGCAAGATAAAAAATATAATATAAAACAATAAAAAATTTGAAATAGGTGGTAACACGAGGTTTTTTAAATACAGAATTTTGCATGCATAATAAAATAATATGTCATGTAACCACTTTTAATATCAACAATACCGTTCTCTGCTTTACTGAATACAACTTTCACAAGAACATGGGGTATGCTAAAAGCTAAAACTCTGTACACAGCCGCTGTCACCATAATGTAGGGTGAATGGCACATTTTGTACCTTATAAACTTAGCAAGCTGTGTAAAGACACTGAAAAATGGCTTGAAAGTTCTGATGACATAATCCTTGAGACCTCAGGTGAATGCCATTCCTATTTTACAGACAATTTATTTTAATTGCCTTTTCCTGGGACCATATGCCCACAATCAATACTGCCGCATGTCACATTATTAGGTTAATGACATAGGAGATATGAGTTAGAATTTGAATCTTTGAAAATAAGTAGCTCCATGCTGCTATTGTATGCAGTATGTACTTGTAGGTAAGGACAGGTTTAGAGTCTTCTAGTGTCACAGCACTTTTCCTTTTTAATGAACACTGTTACAAAAAAAACTGATTTTTTTTTTCCAATATTCTCTTTGTTAGTTTTATAAAACATATGCAGAATGTATATGACTCAGTAGAATCAGTATATTCAAGTATTTCAGTTTAAGTAGTTGTAGTTTTAGTATTTCACTTAAAGAGGAACTTTACCCATATCTTTGAAATGAGCAAAGACACCTTTAGAAATGTTTAGCAATGACAATATTCAAACAGATACTTCTAGATAATTGTCGGCTTTGTATTCTTTGCATACCTTATTTTCCTTTTCCTTCCCATTCTTCTCACAGTGGCCATTTTTATTTAGTGCAAATATCAATTATATCTCCCTTTACTTTCTGGAACTCTGGCACTAGAACATGTGACCATGCACATCATCTCAGGGGGAGGATGCAAGCCTTGGGCATATTACATCACTTATGCCCAAGAGGACTAGGAAGTAAAAAATAAATAATTGTAAGTAAAAAAAAATATGTTTGTTTAACTGATGAATGTAGGGTTGCCACCTGTCCGGGATTCACCCGGACGGTCTGGGTTTTGAATGCTGTGTTCGGGTTTCATGGCAGCTGCAACCCGGACACAAGATGTCAGGCAGACAGGGGCAACCAAAATTAAGATAGGGGCTACTGCCCTCCCCCCCCCTGAAAATAGTCTCCACTGTGATATTTACATATGAATGGGCGGCGTTATTTACATATGAATAAGCCGTGACTCATTCTCCCCAAAAAATGTCTGTGCGTGGCTAGAGTGTTCAGGTTTCGATGGAAGAAAAGGTGGCAAACCTAGATGAATGTAAGATGATTTATATCAGTATGCAGAGCTGCATGCTGAGGTGATTTTTAGTGAAAGGGGTTAGAGGTCCACTTTAAAATGATTTAGGTAGACAAGTTATTCCTGGAGTTAATGTTAAGTTACCTGACTCACCCCTGTTGCTAAATTTTGTGTAGACATCTAGGCGTCAATAACCTTGCTGTGCCCAGATTGCTGCCTCACTATTGCTGTCTGGTGCCCCCTGGACTCACTATTTGCTGTACTGTCTTGTCGCACTGGACTTACCCTCTGCTGTGCCATATTGCTGCTTTGTGTCCCTGGATTCGCCATTTGATGTACTGTATTGCTGCTTTGGACTTACTGTGTGTTGTGCCATATTGCTGTCCTGTGATCATGCTGCATGTATCTCTCAATGTGCTCTGGATTGTTACCATTGGACTGTCCCCTTGTTGCTGTTTCTTTCCTATGAGTTTCGGTAGTTGTACCACACTGTTATCATGTGCCCACTTTTGTGTACTGGAGTTTCCCAATAAACACCCTGCATGTCATGTCATGTGTGATTTGCATACGTGTGCTCTTTCTCTGCTCTCCTAATTTGCCACACATTCACTATAAATTACACCTGCATACATTAGGCTTTGAATGAGAAAGGTAGGAGACATAGACAGTGCACTTCTTTCAGTAGAGGCATCCTTTAACATTAGCAGTCCACTTGCTGGTTTGATTTACTCTTTAACTTTGCTAAAATAAATAAGCACGTACCTTTTCTGTTTCTTCAAGTTTTCAAAAGCACAGCAGTGGCTTGGATATGTAAGATTGGCTTCAATAAGATCAGACAGCCTTTCCAAAGGGGGCAGCTTCTTCAAGTTATAAGCATGAGTAGCAATAAGTTTCTTTAAATGTTCCAGGCCATGGCTGGGCAGAGAACTGATCTGGGTTTTTGAAATATCCCTGATTGTAACAAAATAATACAAGAAATGACTTAGAAAAGTTTACATTGAGCAGCAGATACTGGAAATTTAGAAAAATACAAAGGAAGTTTGAAAGTGTAAGTTAACATGTTTGGAAGGGCCTATAGGAGCAAACTATATAATTGACCTGCTAAACAAAACACATGTTCAATGCTGTGTGTTGCATTCCCAAAGAGTAAAAGAACTAAAATGATGTAATAAGCACACAACTGGTTATTGGCCCCTATGTTGAATCGCTATGGGCTGAACTGTACGGTGTGCAAGCTGCTACTATCAGGGAGAGGAACCCAGTAAATCAATGCATAAAAAAAAACAAGTTTTAGGAGCGCTACAACCCTGAAATTGATGTTGTCCAGTGATGTGTGAAAAACGGGCAATAGGACTTAAAGTTGGAAGACAGCTGATGTGTCAGAAGATGTCATGACATCCTCGTGCCGTGTGCCTGGAGAGAAACCTTAATCCAAGGATGGATGGCTCCAGGAGTAGGTGGTGACAGGTATGGGAGCGGAGTGAAGACTACTGGCAACATGCGTGCTCGGTTGGCCAGGCCGAGCCACGGCGGCTTAGGAGGGGAGAGTTGCGAACGGCTATGTTGTACTGTGCTCCGTATATTTACTGGTACCGTCAGGCTGGTATCATGGGGGTGCGACTGATCGTATACAAGAAGGAAAGTCCGAAGTGGTGGAGAACTTAGCAAAGGTGAGGGCTCACAGTGCGGCAGCAGCTAAGCGTTTCGAGGCACAGCCTCTTTCTCAAGCCTCATAGCGAGTCTTATAGCGAGCCTCTTATAGCGAGCCTCATAGCGAGGCTTGAGAAAGGCTTGAGACAGCTGATTGCAGATTACATTATTTACTTCATGTAGGTATTATCCTTAGTGCCCATGAGGTCAGTCCACTTTAAACTGATATTTTAGCTTTTAATAGTTGATGGAGAAATAAATGACTTCAATTTTCATGGCTCCCACAGACGAGGTAAGATCTCTGCACTAAGGTTCTCAGGTCCACACACCTGTTGTGGCATTTATGACTGGATTGTCAGAAGAGTGCTGTTATGAATTTTGTTTTCCACCTCGCTGATTTTTGTTTAGTTTTTTTTGAAGTCCAGGGAGTTTAGATTGCCTAAAGAGTCACTTCTTGAGTTAAATCTTCAGTTTGTGTGACTTTTATAAACTTTAATAAAGTGCTTCCATAAAGAGGAATGTATCATCTAGCAATTAAAATATAAGCAAATTGTTAATTAAAAATATAATAAAATCTACTGGAGTAAAAAAATACCAATAGGAGCCCACAGACGTAACATTTGTTCTGAATAAAGCAATTTCAACATGTTCCCATGGAAATTACTGAACCATTCCATTTTTTTCAACACACGGTTCTGCTTCATTTTTCTCCTGTTTTGCTATTAAACACTTTACACAGTTCAAAGGCAAACCATATGCGTTAGAATGCTACACCAATAATACAAAAGGTTTGTGATTTTCTTGTATTCCATTGGAAAGTCTGGGGAAAAAAGTATTTTGGTATTGATAATGTTAACAGAAAACTAATTCAAACATGAATTTCAAGTTATGTAATGTTCAGATACCAAGTACCGTACTTGGTACAAGCACAAGTACAAGTACAGATACTTTTCTAGCTCCAAGACTAGACTAGAGAAAAATTCAAAGTTAGGAAGCAGCTGTCATTTTTACGGAGCATATAAAGCTCCTGAGATTTGTACATTCCTGTTTTAATGTATGTTTTTTTATATATATAAATATACATAAGGGATGCACCGATACCATTTTTTCAAGTACAAGTACTGGTACTTGTCCAAGTACTCACAGATACAAGTACTGATACATTTCTGTTTATTGTCGTGTGACAGTTTTTCTAAAACAATACAGACTAATGATTTCAGGACAGTGGTGGAGCGCCAGAGCCAGGTCCCAGCTGCAACTGCTGCCACCCTGGTAATTCTCGTGAAAATGCCAAGTATCGGCTATGGTTTCTGAACTGGTACCTTAAAACATTAAAACAGTGAAAGAATGAAGTACTGCCATCTACAGGCTTCAGTGACTTCTGCAAGCTGCAACAATTGTTTTCCTGAATGAAGCCTTCAGCTTGCATGTGATCATAGCTGACATAGATGACCAATCTGGAATGACTCTGATTGGTCACTGTGACCATTAGTGAGCAATGAAGCTCAATGACAGCCAGGTTCAATTGCTTGTAGCCACGCAAATTGTCACCTGGTAGCTGTCAAATTGAAGACATTTATTAACACATCCTCAGCAATTTTTCATCACTTCATGACCAATAATAACACAATTTTTCTTAAAATATTATACTGCACTAAGACCCCCACCCATCCATTGTGCATATGGTATGTTATTTCCTTAATAGTGGCAGGGCAAAACAAATACATTTAAAAAATATGGCAATATATAATATGCATACAGGTATGTTGCATTTTTAAATCCAGCCAGTAGGAAGAGCTCTGGTTCCCAATGCTGCCCTCTGCTTCTATAAAAAGCCTGATGTTTATAGAGCTTAATAGCACTAAGTTGGAATCTGCTATGTTGCTTAAAAATACTTATGGATACGATCAATGCCAAGTATAAATATGTTTTTAAGGAGCAGAAGTAGCCCAACATTGCCCCTAGCTAGGTCTCATCTGGGCAACAACATATACTCAATTTCTGGAACTTTATCAATAGACTTTATTCAGGGATAGGAAAAAGATGCTTGTTCTGCATTTACATAACGTAAAGAGCAGTATTTGCATAAACGTTAAATTATAGACTTTATTAGAATACACGCCGTCCTCAGGGATAGTGCTGAAGGTACAACATGCACCAATGCTTCAGTTATAGTACTAATCACTAAAGCAAATAAAGGTGCAAACCATAAACCTTATGACCCTGTGGAATAAAAAAAGAAAAACAAATAGGAATTTTAAAATTTTATTTTCTAAATTATATCCAGCAGGTGGAGTTTTAGACTCATATTCACCTGATTCCCTGTATTTCCTTACCTCCTGTTGTAATTTTTTTTTTTTTACAAATAATGGGTCAGAGCAGTGACTCCTCAATTTCTCCTACTCCTTTAGATGCTCCATATGGAGTTGCAGAGTTGCAATAAGAGACAGATTGTTTGAAAAGAAATAGACTCTAGAGTGCTGTCTTAGGAAAATCCACAATTCTCTGAGGATCCTTTGTTATGTGTGCATAAGAAAGATTGTATATATGGTTAAAAAAAGAGATATATTGTATAGCAAAATATATATAAAGTTTCAAAACACATAACCTAAAAAAATGAAAACAAATTAATCTAAAATCATTGTTTCCTTTTAATGCTTAACCACCAATGAACAACATGGAAGATAACACTTTTGGGTGGACTGAACCTTTAACACCCCCCCCCATATACAGAGTTTGTCCAAATAAATGCTGTTTATGTGTAGGTTGCCAGTATCCTGATGCAATTTAGTAATCCGGAGTGAATTATGTCAGTAAATGGGTGTCTTACAATTGCAAACTAAACTTCTGTAACTCGGGTATTGATTTGTTCTTTCTCATAGATCTTAGCTGCAGACAAAACAAAAGATTTCACAAGTTTAATTTAAACCTCATCAAGGAAAGTTATAACTTACAGCACTTCAGGTCCACTGGCTCCATGGAAAACAAGATCGGGTAATGTTGTTAGTTTCTGATTGCCACTGAGGACTCTATTAGATAAAATTCAAGGAATTAATATTATAAAATGAAAATATGTGGCAGATCATAAGGGTTCACAAACTCACAATTCATGTAAATTTGTTCCGTTGAAGGCATAGTTCTCTATTTCTTCTATATCGTTCTGCACAAGCCATCTAGAATGTAAATCATACACAGTTGATCAAAATATTGATGTTACTCGTAAATAACATATATATATATATAAATAATAGTGGAAGAAAATTGTGATTCTCCTTAAGGACGCGTGTATCATTCTATCATCTTTTTCATCTTTTGCTACCTCCATCCCCCCAACCCTAAATGCTAAATTGCGCTAAAACACCAAATCCCCTAGCCACCAGCTTACTTACCTAGTTCTTTCTGTGTGCACAGCCTGATGAAAATCTCTTCATCCATGAATTCCTCTGGTGATTGGCTGATCCTGAAAGCTGCAGAGAGTAATGCCCCATAATGGCATGGCGCCATTCTCTGCAGCATTCTACTGTAAGGCAGGGCAATGTGATGACAATTCATTATGGGACAGCCTGGGCTCACTGACCGTTGGCAAAATGACGCTGGCTGGGCGACTGCACCAGAGGTAGTGTGGGCATTGTAGCAAAAGCTATATTTTTTTAAGTGCAAGGCAATAAATACAAAATACATGGGAGTTCAGCTTAAATTTTCATACTCACAATCGCACACTTTCATCACTCAGTCCAGAAAATGCATTTTTCTTAATCTTCTTTATATTGATATTGTCTTGAATATCTCTGGAAAAATATTGCAAATGTTACTTTCGAAAAAATACCACTGGCTATTTCCAGTGCACTTACAGAAATATTATACATAAGGGGGTGTTCTCTCTAACAGTCTGTTGCTTCCAACTTTCCTAATTGATAAGACCTAAAAATAGGTGACTTATTAAAGAGTAACTGCAACATCAATCTTCTCTTTTTTAGTCCCCTTTGTTCTGGTTAATATACCATTTGCAGCTTTTAGTTGTGTCTGTGTGATTAATGCAATAAAAACCTGCTGCTCTATTCTCTCTGCCTTTGCTGCACTGTTATTTCTAGCATTGGTCCCAGTTATCTCTATGAACTACAGAACAACTCCACTTTTTGGTGTAAAGGGAGAAGGAGGTGTTTTCTAATCCTAGCACACTATGTAGTTGATTTGTAAATGGCGTGCAAATGGTATCCACCCAGCTTAAAGGAGAACTATGGGGTTAAGGCTTTTCCCCATAGTTCTCCTTAGGGTAATGGGAGGACACAAACTAGCATCCTCCCGTCACCCTAAGCTCAGTATACCGCGGGCTACAGCTGCTCGCGGTATACTGAGATGCCGCAGCTTATCTAGAGGCAGAGCCAGCTGTACCCACTCCCTCCCCCGTCTGATCCGCCAGTCAGCGCTGGAGAATCGGAGGGGGAATCCAGCCCCTCCCCTGTCACGGCAGAGAGCTGTGACAGGATCGAGAGGTGAGCGAACGCCGGTATGTGTTCGCTCACCTCCCGATCTACTGAGCCGACCTGTGACAGTCTCATTGTCACAGGTCGGCTAGAACTATGAGGTGAGTGAAAACCACTCACCTCATAGTTCTCCTTTAATGCTGGGCAGATGCCATTCGTATGACACCAGCACCACTAGATGATGGAGCATTGGAATTTCCTATCTAGTGGAGCTAGTGCCCTGCAAACGGCATCCACCCAGTGCATAGCTCCATTGTGTCCATAAGGTTTGCCCTGACGAGCAGTGGTGTAAATATCACCAGAATAGATAGCCAAAATGGCTAGTCCTTTTACTGGTAAAACAATAAAAATAAATGTATTTGAAATATTTTGCGGTTTGCCTGACGTTTTACTTTAAAGAAAGCCTCTCCTGAGAGAAACATTCAGACTCCCTTTGCTAAATTTTCATTCTTGACCTCTTGTGAAAATACAATTCGCCTTGCTGCCCTACTGCGTCTCTTGCTTCAATATTTAAGTTCTGACCCAGAACAAACATGTAGCTCTGGACTCTTCTCTGACTATTCTTTGACTGTCCTGATCTGTATAATTGCTCTGGGTCAATGTAAAATTTGTTTTGTTCCGAATGTATATTCGTACAAATTTCGTTAAATTCAGACATTCGGATGCATCTGAGTTTCATTCAAAATGAAACTAAATCGGACATAATACTGTTCTCTGGCCAATCAGATTTGTTTGTGCTGTTGAGGGTTGCATTACAGACAGATAGATCGCTCTATAGCGAGCTATCTGTCTGTCTCTGATAGTGTATCCTGTCTTGTCTGTTTGTCCAACCCCATATTCATCTGTTCATTTTTAGTGTCTGCATTATATTATTAAAGAGCTGAGGCAGAAGTTTTACTTTTTGTTAAACTACATGCTTTGCCATTCTTTCCCATTTTCTGACATGATTAAATATTTAGCAAAAGTGCTTAAAACTTACAGAAATACTATTTCGAGAGACTGTATCCTGGAAACCGCGGGGATAATATGTATTCCGGTGTTGTATATAAACCTAAAAGGAACAGATAAAATTGAAAATGAAGTTTCAGATGAATCCTCCTAAATGCAGCTCATCACTTAATAAGTATGTATCCCGGCTAAAATGCAATTAAACTGCACAAGCACTATTTTCTTGATAGGTGGCTTAATGATTAAGTATTAGAGGGTTGCTGATCTTGCTGTATTATAGAAGATATGCACAGAGAAGGTTATAATGAAATACCCTGAATTCATTCCTATAATAAGAGTATTACTTTTTGGAAAATACCCCAGGTGTTATAATTACAGTATCCATAGGATAGCTGTTAAATTCATAATGCCATCGACTACATATTTCCCCTCTTGACAACATTATGAGAATATATACTTCATGTTCCAAATTTTCAATGTGGTAATATGTGTGCATTAATTTGGGAACTGTGGGCTCTGTGTGAATTATTTAAGAATGAAAAGGCTGAAACGGCTTGCGTTTTGTGTATTTTGGTTCTTAAGAGACAATTAAAATTCAATTCAACCTAAAATATATCATTTGGTTTCTATAAAATAGTTTGACATGTTTGGTTCTCTGTTAAAGGGTTTTTTAACCCAAACAATGAACTTTATATTTAGTTTATTACAGGTGTTAGATAAGAGCAAAGACATTCTGTTTGATCATGTTGGAAAGTTAGTGAGCTCATAACTTCCTGTGCTCTCTGCCTCTGCTGCACTAAATTCTCAAGCAGTGTTATCAGCCCTGCCCAGTTTACCTCAGTGAACTAAAAATGATTTTGCCTATAAGGATGAGGTGAATGGGAGGTATTCTGTAGTTCAAATCAGGAGCAAACAACCTACATATTACAGTAAATTAGTGTTGTCACCATAGGATGGAAGGTTTTTTACTTGCACAATCACCAGGTCAAAATAAAGGAAACAGTCCTTAAAAAATGCAGCCATTATATCTAAAGATTAGTAAACTGCAAAACATAAAATTTTTGTTCTTAGGTTTTGAAACACTTTAAAGGGTCAGCCCACCCAAAACTCTTATTTAAGTTTTTGGTAAATGCCAGAGAAATAAATGTTTTTATATCCCTACTATTCTACTCTGGCAAGATGCTTTCGTTTCAGGTTGCACAAGTGCCTTCCTGATGGATTATTTATATAGTTATTGTCATGAAGAGTGCAAAAGGAGAAATAGGAAAGACAAGAGAAGTATTCAAACCATACTAAAATGTACAAAATACAAAGATGCAAAGATTGTAAACCAAAAATAAACAAAACCACAAAAAGCACGGATTCCCTTTCCCCCACAGTTTACCTGGTAAACTGTTGTTTTTTTTAAAAAAAGCCCTTCCCATTTTTTTATTGTTTTATAGACTGATAAATGTGCAAAAATGTAAATAGTTTATATATTTTTTTTAAATACTGTAAAATTATCTGACAATTACAGTATTAAATAGATGCCGTGGTATAATAAATACATTCTTCAGTCTCCATGTAATCACTGTGTTGTAGTTGACATCATTTTCATATGATTGGGAACCACTCTGACTGGTTCCCAATTGT
This sequence comes from Nanorana parkeri, assembly GCF_000935625.1. NCBI lineage: Eukaryota > Metazoa > Chordata > Amphibia > Anura > Dicroglossidae > Nanorana > Nanorana parkeri. The sequence continues at coordinate 1,173,737 of NW_017306539.1, forward strand.
CGGTGAGGGACAGAGCTGTTAGTGACAGCTTGTATTCGAGTAAAAAGTCAGCTGGTGGCTCTCGAAGAGAGGATGTGTATTAACAACACAGGGCTTCGTGCTAGAGATTTCTAATATATGGATTGTAGGTGGGAAGAGTTTAAGCTCAGAAGTGCACGAGTAGAAAACTGTTTTCTGAAGTAATTTAGGAGACTGGGCTATCAAGGACACCATACAATGTTCCTATTGTTTGCCACCTGCTCAGGATGAAAACGCTACAACTTGCTGAAGTTACATAGTTATGAGGTTTAAAAAAAAGTATTGTCTATCAAATCCAAAAAATGTCAGCAAATGTTATAAGTCATGTGTTTGAAACCAGCGCCACCTGTGCTGCAGCCCCTCTCTGTGTGTTATAACCTACAGCAACAAATAACATTTATTTGTATATAAGTTATATTATTAAAGGGTAAATTATGAATGGTTGCAGAGGCTGGCAACATTTTACTCTTGGCCTTTTTGAATAAATCTGAATGGGTACTGAATCATCATTTATTATTAGATCGCAATACACAGTTTCTGTCTACGCTTGGATGCAAATCTCTGCTGCCCCTACCTATAAGCCTTTTGGTATAATAACAAGAAATCCAAAGATGGTTTAAATTCCTCACTCTGTCAGGACGAATACCATGAACATTAATGTGATTTAATAACTATTTGCAACAATGGTGCCAAGTTGGCTCAGTTTGTTCAGCTATTTTTGGAAATGACTCCTCATGTCTCACAGAATGTGTAGAATCTTCCTTTCTGTGCATGGTAGCGGCCTGTCTGTCAAGAGTGTATAGCGTAGTTCAGGTTTTCATTATTAATATCTTTTCTGCAGAGGCCTCTGGCTAAATTCTCACACCTAGAGTTATGAGATACAAACAAAATATACAGAATTTTATAATCCCAGGCTATAAACCTGTTTCATTCATTTTAAAACCAAGTGATATTATTTAAAGGGCAATTCCAACCAACCAGAACATTTTCATTTTGAGAGGTGAGGAACAGGGTTCAGCCCCCACAGCAGAACTAAAGAATACTGAATCATGTACCCTCTGGTGAACTCCACAAAGCAATGTACAGAGAGCTTACCTAGAGCAGTGACAGCAGAAGCTTGGCTGTAAATCCAAATTGAACCCTGGCCTGCTCTACCCAAAACAAGGAAAATGTTGGGTGCAGTCATACCATGATATCATGAACAAGTTTCAATTGGTAGAAAACCCCTCATAGGAGTTTAACCCTTTTGCTGCCAAAGCCTTTTTTCTTTTATTTTGTTTTGTTTTTTGCACACATGATATGATCCACATTTTAGGACTGAAAATTACTTCAAACTCCCAAAATATTATAATTTTTCTAAAAGCCAACACCCTGTAGAATAAAATGGTGGCAATTGCACATTTTCATGTTGCACAATATTGGCACAACTTTTTTTTTTTTAAACCCCAATTTTTTTTGAAAAATGCACTTAAGTTTATTTTAGTGCCCCAAAACACAATAAAATACAAATTTTCTTTCTAAAATATAAAAGATGCGGGTACAACAAGTACATAGATACCCAACATGCCCAGGTTAAAAATTGCGTGCGTCCGTGAAACACGGACAACATTCAGTATCCAAAAAAAGCCATAGACGATGCCCCTACAGGTCAACAGTTTAGAGATACGTGTAAATGTTGGCCCTAGAATTATTTCTCTCACTCAGGCGTGTGCGACGATGCCCAACATATGTAGCACGATCAACGTTTTCATAAGTGCTTGCAGGGTGGCGGGGGACATTATAAACTTTTTTTATTATTTTTACATTTATTTTATTCTATATTATTTTTTACAACTTTTTTGTTGTTTACTTTAATTGCTATCACATAGGGGGGCTTACAAGTATATTGTCAGAGACAGGTCCTTTTTAAGGTGATACTGGGGGTCCAAAAGACCCCCAGTATCACCTTTCCACTTTAAATAAGCTAATGAAGGGTAGCTACAGTAGCCAAGCAATGACAGCTCAGGGACCAGAAGTTATGCAATCTGCGCCTCTCCCGGTCTCATAGAACATGGAGGAGAAAGGCGAGCGGATTTTTGCCACTCTCCTCCTCAGCTTACCACCTGCACCCAACATACCGATTCTGGGCCCACAAGAGGGGCAGCAGAGTGTAACAAAACACAGCAGGGGCGTCGGTCAGGGGGGACTGAGCACTTTACCAGCCCATATAAGCAATCTGGTGGCAGCTGAGCCTCCAGAATGTATTTTATTGTAAAGGCGGCAGCCGGCTTTAAGGTCCCCACACACCTTGCGATAGTCGTAGGATAATCGCGGGAAATCCCGCGATCGTACGATTATCGTGAGGTGTGTGAAAGCCGTGCGACCTCTACTACTGTAAGGTTGCAAGACTTTTAACTTACCAACATGTTCGAAAACCCGCCGAGCATCGTACAATGTTTGGCAGGTATGCAGCATGTTCGTAAGATAAAAGCCGGACAGGCCGGTGTGCACAAGCGCACACTGCCCGTTCGGCATTGCAGTCATCGGAAACCCGCCCCTCAGGGGGGCGCGGCTTGCGATCATCACAAGTACGATCTGCCTGTCCAAGATAGGCAGATCGTATGTTTTTTTAAGTACCTTACAACCATCGCAAGACAAAAGTCTTGCGATGGTTGTAAGGTGTGTGCCCAGCATTACAAAGATAAACAGAGTCCCAGCGGTGTCTATTTACAGGGCCGTGCTGCCAATGACGCAATAGGTACATCCGTGGCCACGAAAGGGTTAATTATTAAGGTGTAGAAAGCTCACTTAGCCCAATGAAACTGTTCTCACTTATATACTTAGTCATATTTCAAGGGAATTTTAAAAAAAATAGGCCCCTTTACATATCTACATAATTGAAGCTGAGTGGACTTTCTTCTCCTGTAATAAATTAACTCCAAAGAGTATTAAGTCACACAATCAGTATCATGAGTTTAATGAATGTCACTTGCTGGTGTTAAACTGCCAATTCTCTAATGATCATGGAACTTTCTTATTTTTACTGACTTCCAAATTTTTAAAGGAGGGGAATTTTATTGCCACTGACTAACAATGATTTTGGGGGTTATTTCTACTGCTGCTGGTCAGCATTGTAAGGGGCACTGTGGTACATACTCCTGATAACTGCACTCTTTATGCTATGTTGTATGTTACATACTGCTGACCCCTGCACTCTGTACACTGTGTGGTACATTAGCGACTCCTGACAACTGCAATTTGTGCAGTGTTGTACATTGCGTTCTTCTGACTGCTGCACTCTATAGGCTATGTTGAAACTCCTGTCCATTGCAATTTACTCTATGTTGTACATTCAATAACTTCATTTATTGGTGCTATTTCTATGGATCAGGTGTTACCTAGGGTAGCATGGTGTCTAAATAGCCCTGCTCAGGGATGAACTGTTTTACCCTGAACACAAGCTCGCCATACACCTATAGATTATCTGCAGAACTTCTATTGTCATTTGGAAAAAGTGCAACAGATTCCTCCATCTACGCTAAACTGTGTGGATGGAGGAATCTCCCACTGGTCCAAGCTTCAGTATCTTGCTAGTCGGCCCCGCTGGCTCTCAAAATACCTGAACAATGCCTGCACCCAAACAGATTGTTCAGATATTTTGACAGCCAGTGGAGCCGACCCCTGGACTTGACCTATCAGAAGTAATCACCTTTAGGGTGCTGCAGCTGTCTGAATACAATAGTTAGCACTGGAGATTCCTCCATCCATGCTCTTTAGCATGGATGAGGGAATCAAGGGATTTTCTCTCATTAAACCTGTGGGGGGATGAAAGAAAATCTATATGTGTATGGATAATTTAACCCTCATATGCAGATATGACAAGCAGACAGATTAACCAGTCTGGAACATGTGCATGTCACCACTGCCTACCTTTCTCCCATTGCTGTCCCACTTCTGAAAATAGTGTGCATAGTCTGGACACAGGTTCACTTAAAATAATATCTAAAGCCGAGATGTGGTTTAGTTTTTGATAGAGTAGGAGATTTATTTTGTGTCCCAGCAACATTTTTTCTTCTCGTTCTGTCTCCAGATACAACAGGAAGTCAAAGGAAAAGTACTGTAGAAAGGGTCAATTTATGCAGTGAGGACACAGACAGCAATAAAAACCTGGGCATGTGTAGGGATCGTATTATTTATATTATGTGGACAGTGCTATTAAAGTGACACTATACTCAGGAGTTATGTCTTAAAAATTAGTTCAAGTAGCTTAACTATTAAAGTGGACCTTTACCTCCCTTTCACTAAAAATCACATCATCGTGCAGCTCCTAAAATCTTCTTACATTCATTAGTTAAACAAACTTGTTTTTCATTTACTTACATGTTCATTTACTTTAATGTGCCATAGACATGTGTTGATTCATTTAGTTCCAAATTTAAATTCGTACAAATTTCTGTAAATTCAGACATTCGGATGCATCCAAATTTCCAAATGACAGAAATGATGAATCCAAACGAATCCGAATGTTTGATAACAAAATTCAGATACATACTAATTTAATTCGGAACAAAAAACAACAAGAGAGAAATCTGTCATTTACCGCATCACTTGTATCCAGAATGAAAAAAAAGTAGCAAAATGTTGTTACAACATGTAAAGAAAGAAAGAAGCTGAGAGATCTGTGTTATTCTGTAAAAGCGTCTGCTTCTTTGCGGATACTTTGATCCTGAATGTAAAGAATCTGACAGCTGTCACAGAATACACTAAAGTGTTAAAGGGTAACCCCAACGCCAAAAAAACTGAAGTAAAAAAAAGTGGGGTCTCCCTAAAACCCTATACCCTACCCTTAATCTGGCAGGGCAGGAAAGGGAGGGAATAAGCGACCCCCCCACCGTACCACGGCATTGGGACAAAGTGCTTTTCTAGGGGGTCCTCCCCTGGAAAAGCACCCTCCCAATGCAGAGGGCATGTGGCCTGGTATGGTGGAGGGACCATAAAGGGTCTGGAATTAATTGTTGGGGGACTCCATGCTGTTTTGACTTTCAGACACGAATCCCAAAAAATAAAATAATGAAACTTTTGGTCAGCTTACATGTCTAATGTGCATAAACATTGCATCCTGGGAAGGTTACATCAACAGAGCATTACTGGGAAATCTCATCTGTAATCTCATGAGATCTCAGGGAAAGGCATTTTCCTCCCCTGAGATGATGTGCATGGTCACATGTCAAGTCACATGTACCAGAGTTCGAGGAAGTAAAGAGAAATCTAGTAACCTGCCCTTAGTAAACTTGGCCACTCTCAGAGGAACGGGAAAGAAAAGAGAACTAAAGTATACAAAGCCGGCAATTATCTAGCAGTATCTGTTTGTAGATTGTCATTACTAATTATTTCTAAAGGTGTCTTTGTTGTTATTTTAAAGATATGGGTAAACTTCTCCTTTAACAAAAATGTATCTTATTTGTGTATCACTCGGCTGTAGATCCTCAAATCATCTCTGAATTGGTGCTGACACTGTCCTTCCTTCTGGAGGGGGCTACTTTTGTTTCTCATGGATCCTGTGTGAGTTGTAAAGTAGCCACCGCTCCAAGCTCACTCCTGTGATGGACTACAATCTCATGTTTAGTTTACTAATTTGTATTGAAATTATTTGAGTATCTACAGCTGAGTGATGCACAAATACGATACATTTTTGTTAATAGGTAAGGTACTTGAAATCACTTTCAAGATTTAACTCCTGAATATAGTGTTACTTTAAAAGCGGACAATGGCAGCTGCAGCTTATCATTCATTTTGTTGAGTTCAGACATTCTGAAAGGAACTAAGTTCCATTTTATCCAAGCCCTGATGAAAGGGGATTGTTTGAGGCCCCTCAACGTGTTGGCTGTTTTACCATACTGACCTTTTCAAATAGACTATTGTTTTGGGCTCTATCAAATTGTGGTGGCTCCCCCCGTCTGTCCTTTTTATACACCAATTAACCTGGCATAGGTTCTAACTTTTGGCTATTTTATCCAAAACTAAAAAAGGAAACGTTTTGGCTTTAGATACTCTTTAAATTATGTAAAGGCAATTGGAATGATATCAAAGATACACAGTCACCATTCACATCACACTTTTAATTGCAAGAGCTGCTCCACTGTGTTTTTCCATGAAATTGTACACGGGACCATAAGGTTAAAAAAAGCCATGTCGCCCTTGAGGCCCTCATGTCTGCCTGGCACAGTGATTAGGTCTATGACTGCTGGATTGCTGAACTTCATACGTTTGGCAATATTCCTAGCAGTGTGCTGTCTCCTAATAAACCTTAACTTTCAACTTGTATGCAGATGATACAATTTAAGATTTTCGAATACAGAACGAGCGCCTTTCCTATCCCTGAATGAAGTCTATTGATACAGTTCCAGGAAACAAGCATGTGTTGTTGCTTGTTGCCCGGATCAAACTTGGCTAGAGGCAATGTTGGGCTACATCTGCACCTCAAGAAAAATATTTATTATTGACGTTGACAGCGTCCACGAGGAAATGTGAGCGATATAGCAGATGCCAAGATACAGCCCTGTAATTGCCGCGTGCCAGCAATCTCCCTATTAATTCTGAAATATAGTGAATAATTTCATACTGTATCAAAATGTATCGTGACTTTCCAATCTGCAAACATTCCAAACAGACATCTTAATTTGCGCCCATCCGCCAGCATAGTTTATTATACACATGATTTACAGATACTGAAGAAAACATTCACTTCATACAGTAAATGTGTCACTTTTTAGATGATTCTGATACAGACAAATATAAAAATGTATTATAAAATGATTCAAGTACATATAAACCCAATCTGTACAATTTCACATAAACTTTAACATGATAATGTCATTTTTAAAAGTCCTTTTTAATCTTTTTTGAAATCTGCAACATTCATTAAATAATACCTGGTAATCTTGTCATGAAGGTTTTTCTCCAGGCACTTCCTGTTATAGGGGGGCAACACTTTATCCCTGTCTCTCAAATGTGCTTCTTTAATGAGGCAGCCTAAGGCTGTTGCCTCAGACCACATTTCTTTTAGTCACATGGGAGGACAGCATGCAGAGTGACATGGCCGATCTGCTGTAAAATATTTGCAGTGTGCCTGCGGGCTCCTGGTTGGTTGAGTGACACCAACCAGTGAACATCTGGTTGGTGTCACTCAACCAGATGTTCACCCCACTGCTGTTGATATGGTGTGGGAGACGTTTGCATTTTGCAGTAATTTTGCTTAACCAGATTCAAGCAGTAGTTGGCTGCCAATGCAATCAATAAAGTGTATCCCCAGCAAAAATAACATTTTCTTTATTTTTTTGCAGAGATATTCGCTCTCTGTGTCCCTGTTGAGGAGATTCAGTCTATATATTGGCGCTGCTAATCATTGTCATCAGGAAATGTATATTTGTCACTAAAGGTGAGTGGAAGTCTTTCAGTGGGAACCTCTGTTCCAGTGACAGTTGTCCATAAGTGGATTTGCTCTCATTTTGCAGAGATATCAGCTCCCAATAGATAAAGTGTAAACCTGGATGCTTTGTGGGGACGTCAAAATTAAATAGGGGGTTTCCATAAGACAGTAAAACCAGTTGAAGTTACAGGTGTACTGGTTAGTTTGATTGGGTACAGTTAGTATGTGCAAATGTTTATATTGCTTACAAATATTTCAGCATTGGAAGGTTCCAGAAAGCATTTTGGTCAATATGTTCAAGGCTGTTTGCTTTTTCAATTCTTCTGAAAGAAAGATAAAATACAAGGAAATTAATAAACCTGTATTTAGAACAGAAATGTACCTTTGGAAACAGATTAAACATTGATATTGCAGTAAGATACCATTTACTAATACACACACACTGGAACAGAAAGGTATCATGCAGATAAAGAACTTGGAGCTCCAGTTCTGATTATACAGATTTGTGATAGACATAGCAGGCTTCTATAAAACTAAACATGTTTACTGGTGTCATAGGTCATCTTTGCTAGTCATAAGCTGGTAGTATAGAAGTTTAGGTGTACCTGTGCTGAGCCTACAGCTGGACAGTAGCCATTGTCATCCAGTAACAGGAACTTCCAGGGTCAGCTTAGAAACCAGAACAGGTTTGATTTAATTGATGAATAGTCACTCGCACTCCAATTTCATACTTTATGTTTGTCTGATGAACGAACCACTTGGTTCCGAAACGTTGCTATGATTGTGACACTACTATAGTCATTAAAAGAATTGGCTTGGAATGAAATTGGAGTGCGAGTGACTATTCATCAATTTCATGTTACTGGCGGAGGCATCTGGGGTCACTACGGCACCCACCCGACTTATGGGTTTGTTTCCGGTCAGGAGTGTGATGGCACATATCTTGTCAGGTTTGAATTAAGATACAGAGGGTTATTCACAAAAGGGTAAAGAGTTTGGAGAAAGCCAGGGGAAGTGAACAATCTAGGACAACATAGCTGAACTGGAAAGTGAGCTGAATTGGAGAATTTTTCCAAATCAGTTATGTTGTCCTAGATTGTTCACTTCTCCTCCCTACTCCATACTCTTCACCCTTTTGTGAATAACCCCTACAGCCCCCAACCAGATCAAGAGCTACATGTTGCCTTAGGCCAACTTTGATGTGGCTCTTTATAGTGTCTCTAAAGTGTGTATAGTACATGTCTTGTGAACACTATGTGCAATACATACTTTCTATAGGCATCTCAGACCAATGAGCCCCAGATTAATGACACCCAGTTTGACTTACATCCAGATGCTATAGTATGACTTCCAAAGTATGGTTTTCCCATCCATTTTGTGTTGCTCTGCCTTCTTTTTCTATCTGAACAAGTAAGTGACAAGAGAACGTTCAGATGTGACAACGGTCTAAAATATCATGTTGTACAAAGCAAGAGCGGGAACAGTTAACTGCCACAACTCCTATCTTTCCAATACTTTGTCTAGCTCCAAATTCCTCTGTCCCACTTCCCTCCACAATTGTCCCTCACAGTCAGCTAAAGCTATTTGCAATTAGTGTTATCACACATATTGTTCTGCATAGGTGCTGCCAAGAGTCAGACTTTTAGTTCATGAGAGCTGCTTCTGTGTCCCTCTATCCTTATCTCCCTGCATTCTCATTAGAACGGTGGCTAAAGTTTACTGTGCTGTGGTTCCATCACAAACTTGGACAAATCAAACCAAGCATATCAAAAATACACAGGCAAGAGGTTACCTTAAAGCTTAACTCCAGGCAAACAAATACACATTTTCAAATCTTAACTGAACAATCTGAAGAGAGAAGCTGATTGGTTGCCTGGGCAACTGCTCCAGATTTTGATAAATTCCGTATATATAAGGAAGCTGTTTAAACTGCCATCCAGTCTATTTACACAGTTCTGCCACACAACGCAGCCCTATCTGGCAGGGAAGCTGATTTTTCTCTGCTGCAGTTAAGCAACAATTACATGTCTTGTCCCTCCCCATCCCTAGCCTGTGACTGGACAGATAAAAAAAAAGCAGCAGACTGATTAGTTCACCTTTCTGTCACTCTACTATCTCCACCTATCACCATGTTTTCTTGCTCATGAGCAATGTAGCACACATGACTGGATCAATGTCCTGCATCTCCATTTTCTAGTCTGAGCTCTGCTGTATAAGGTCTACAGTACAAGATGCTGAATCCAAGTCAAATTTAGCCACTTACACTGGTTGTATTAAAAATACATTTAGTTATGTGCTAATAAATACAGAGCTGCAATCATTTGTGTCATATATTTGTCTGCAGTTCGGCTTTGAAACCGCGTGTAAAATAGATCTGTAAATCCAGATATATAGGCAGCCTTCTTTTCTAGAAAGATAGATTGATCCTAAAAGTCCCTATTGGTCAGTGAGGCCCCCTGGCACATTAAAGGACCAATTGAGAAGCTCGGGATGTGGGAGAAGCTGGGGCCAGTCTTAGTTTTTACAGAAAAAAAATAAGATTTGCTTATCAATTCTTTATACTTAGAGATGTAATATTTTTTTCTGGCATGCACTTCTCATGTGCTCAGTTTTAATTGTCTGAGGTTGTGATATCTGTGCTTAACGTTTTTGGAAAACCAAAAGACAAAACTTTGGTTACTGATGTAAAAGCTGGCACACCACGCTGGAAGCATCATAAGTGGTGGGACAGACAAGCAGCCTCTGTTAAAAATGTTCATTTGTTGTCATAGACATGTTTTAGGAGTCACACAGTATACTTGGGGGCCATTCACATCAGTGCACAGCAAAAAATGTCTTCATATGAATTAGCAGATACATATGGACACCCGCACTCCAATGATAGAATATGTCTATTTAATGGCGTACGTGCAAAACATACTTATTGTGAAGTTTGTAGGATCCCCTTCATCACGCAGAACAAGTCACTTGGGGGATCCTATGTGACCCCGAAACGTATGTTTTGCACGTACGTCATTAAATAGACGTATTCTATCATTGGAGTCCCAGTGTCCATATTTATCTGTATCACTGAGACGGTGGCCATTCGTCGACTACCGTTGAACCCATCTTATCTCAATGGATGGGCGGTCAGGAGTGCAATGGGTACATGGACTGCATATGAATTAGCAAACTTCTTTTTACACTTTTTGTTTTCAATCACAGTCGTTCACATTAAAGCAGAACTCCGGGCATTGAGATATATGCCATGGCTGGATCGCTGTTCCCTACATCAAAATCCATATTTTTGTTCATGCCAGATAGTACACATCTCGCTATACATCTGGTCTGCTGCAGATATGAGGGCAGCAGCTCTCATACACAGAAGCACTACTGTCATTCTTCTGTCCCCCTGTCCCCTTGGCCATTCACAGAAAACCATGTGGAATGCTTCTAGTGAGGACAAGCCTTAAAAGCTTCATAACAGTAAAACAACAAATCAAAACAACAAATCAAGGTCTATCCTTTCCTGAAGCCCTTATTGCAGACTGAAATCTACATATCAGGAGAAAACATTTTCTGTAACTAAATAAATAAAAAGCACAACAGCAAAATCAAGTTAAAAGCTAATTCAGTGAATGTAACCTTCTCTGGCACTGATCCATGAAGAGGAGTAACGCTTTAATGGAAGTGTTTTGGATGAGATCCCAATGAATGGTGCAAGTGTCAAGACACATGGAGCCTGATGTATCATTCTTGCTTATATGAGTCTGTGAAAGCTTTATTAGTGAAAACACAACCTTAATTGATCCCAGCGGGCCCTATTTAGTTTAAGAACTGTCAGAGACTGACCTCTCGGTCAAGTAACTTTGGTCATTAATAAAATGATATGCAGACCTAAAAAAAACTTTATATTATATACTTACAGTATTTATAAATTTCTTACATAAACTTGCCAATTCAGTTTCATCTCCATGAGTGCTTAGTGATTGGAAAATAAGTAAGGACATTGAAGGCCAGACCATATACACCCACCATGCAATTTATTCTGAACACATGTATAACTGATTATTCATGCAATTATCTAAGCAGCCAATCACGTGGCAGCATTGCAATGCCTAAAATCCTACAGATACAGGTGATGAGTTTCAGTTAATATTCACATAAAACACCAGATTTTGGACTGTGGCACGAAGGTACAAGCTAGATTGGCTGGTTTGAGTATTTCTGTAACTGCTGATCTCCTGGCATTTTCAATCACAACAGTGTCTAGAGTTTATTCAGAATGGTGTGATAAATAAAAAAACATCCAGTGGCAACTGTGGATAGAAATACCTTGTTAATAAGAGAGGTCAGAGGAGAATGGCCAGGTTGAGCTGGCAGAAAGGCTATGGTAAAAGTGACCATACACTTTACAACCATCGTAGGACCTTAGTCTTGCGAGGGTTGTAAAGTAATTAAAAATGTACGATCTGACCATCTTGGACAGGCAGATCGTACTTGCAATGATCGCAAGCCCACCCCGCTGAGGGGCGGGCTTCCGATGACCGCAATGCTGAATGGCGCAGTGTGCGCGTGCGCACACCGGCCCGTTCGGCATTTGTCTCCCGAGCATGCCACAAACCAGCCGAAAATCGTAAGATTTTCGGCTGGTTTTCGAACATGGTCCTTAGACAAAAGACGTGCAACCGCACAGTAAGAACAGCTGCACACCTGCCATACACTTTGTGATTATCGTACAATCACGGGATTTCCTGTGATTATCGTGCGATAATCGCACAGTGTATGGGCACCTTTACTCAGATATCCACTCTTTACAACTGTGGTGAGTAAAAAAGATTTTCTGAATGTACAGCATATTGAACCTTGAGGAGGATGGGCTACAACAGCAGAACACCACATTGGATTCCACTTCTGTCAGCCAAGAACAGAAAGCTGGGGCTGTAGTGGGCACAGGCTCACCAAAACTGAACAATTGAAGACTGAAAATGTAGCCAGGTCTGATGACTGTTGATTTCTGCTGAGGCACAAGGTTACTAGGCCAGTCACTGGATGTGAATCCACTAGAACACATTTGGGATGTGGTAGAAATTGAGATTTCTGGCAATATCGTACAGCCAATAAATCTGCAGAAACTGGATGATGCGATCATGTGAACATGAAGCAGAATCTCAAAAAGGAATGTTTGTGGAATGTGGACTCCTTGCCACTAAAAATGGAGGCTGTGTTTAGAGGAAAGTTACCCTGTATCCCTATCCATCATCACCTGGTGGCCCATAACTCTCTTTTCATTATGGTAGCCAAGGATATCCACCTTCATAGAACCAGCAGATATGACAATGTCTTAAGGTGCCTACAGTCATTAGACATTACATACAGACATTAGAGAACATTTACCTGATCCAACGGTTTTTGAAAGTTCAGGGGAAAATACATGTTTTAGGAACCTCCACAACCCTAGCTGATGTTCATTGATTGATGGAGTCTGCTTGGGGGAAAAGTTGATTGGCTAGGGTGGATTTTTTCATCCAATCACTGCTGTTTCCCCTGAGAAGGGCCAGTCCGTGCAATGCTCCTCCTCCCTCCCTCACAGGAAGCTTGTTAATAGAAAGAGTTTTGGTCAGAAGGTTTGTTTAATAACCAAGTTGTGCATGCCTGAATGGCCATCATTTAACATATGTAGGCAATCTAATGTCAAACTCGAGCTAAAGCCATTTAAAAGTTTTCTGTGATTTGGGAAAGAATTCGAAATTTACATTTGTATTGCTATATGTGTACTCGCTGGGGAGATTTCCTGATTCCCCTCCTGTCCAGATTAAACTTCTCAGTATTTTATTGCTGTCTGTGTCCCCACAGAGGACACTTCTTTGCACTACCTGTCCCCTCAGACACAATGGAAAGCAAAAGGAGATCTTCCCAGAAAGAGGGGAAATGCCCCCTCTGAAAGTATTCACAAAAACAGGTTTGGAAGATATCCCTTCTATGCATCTTACTGTGACAACCATAACATTTTGCATACACCCTCAGTTCCTATCCCAGTATGGTTCCCAATAGTAAAGCTGGAGCTCCAAACAAGAGACACAAAGAGCAATAAAAAAAAAAAACTTTGAAGATGTTCTAACCCCTAGAGAGATATTCCATTATTTCCTGTCCGGGACAAGGTGTGACGGTAAATCCCAGACAGCAATAAACACAAGATATGTTCTTACCCTTCTCTGCTCTATTCAAAAGTTAAAAAAGGGTTTAGCAGGAGTTGGGCTTTAAAGCAGTATAGTGAGTTAGCCAAAAAGTAATAGGGTGCCATTGATGAAGCCTGTAATAAATGTTTGTTTGTAATATCAAGATTTTATATAGGTAAAGCAGTTCAAAGCTAGGCAGAATGTGCATCCAGATCCACATAGGGCTTAATAGATCCATATCCAACACTGGTATGAACATAAACTGATAATAAATGTCAGTTAGGTTGATCTCCTCTATATATTCTAAATGACTTTTATCACTTTGTTATATAAACCAGACTGTACCTGAGGTCTCCTGTTCTCTTGGACAATCAGTTAATATGTCATTGTTTATTAAATATGTCAGTTACTTACATTTCCTGCAATTGAGGGTTGTTTGAGAATACGTTGGCCTCTATTGATTTCAAGTCATAATTTTCAGATATCTCTCTGTATAATAAATGTACAGCAGACAGATTAAACAAAGGTTTTTGGACAGACAGCAAAACAATCTCATCATTTAAATAAAGTTTCTCTGCTAACATAATTATATTTTAGGCCCCTTCCACACGAGTGTTCAGGTTCTCAGGTTTCCAGTCCTCTGTTTGCAGATGAAAAATGAACAACAATGCATCTCTACGGCAGTGTAGATGAAAACTGATGGCCATCACTTTACATCAGGAAACATCAGTGTCAGTTGAGGTCTGCAATTTGAGATGGATCAGCTCTCCGGTTTGACTGACCGGGAGTGATGTAACCTGATGTAAACTGATTATCAGTTTACATTAGCTCAGGTTACGTCCGTTTTTTGGGGCTGATGTCGTAATGCAGCCTGGCAAGCTTAATGCATTCTGAGGGAAAGCAAAGAATCATGGGAATTCACCATACTATAATAATAAATAGACAGACATGTAAAAAAATGGATGTAAACTAAACTGACAATGGATGTGCAAAACTGATGTAAACGGATTCAATTTTCTTCAGTTTTTTTGTATCCTTGAAACTTGACTGAATTGATAATGCTCGTATGAAATGCTCAGTTTTTCAGACGGATCCAGCCAGGCAAAACAGACGGAACAGTACAGTGTCCCGTTCCGACAGACTGGATCGTGTCTATTTACATCAGATTCTCCATAGACACACATGGGGTCCGGCAGTTTCAGTTTTTTCCTCCATCCCGAGATGGAGGGAAAACTGTACGGACATGGATGTCACAGCGGTGACATTCGATTCATAGCGCTATGATCAGGAGGGGACCCGTGCATGGATCTTCTCCTGATCAACCCATGTGAAAGGGGCCTTATAATTTAAGAGGAGATTTGAACTTTAGTCATTCTCTGCTCTCTCTCCTCTGTAAGCTCCATAGACTCAGGCAACTATTAAAAGTAGTTTTCTATTTGGGTTACAATTTCTGTCAGGTTTGATGTCTGTGTGATATACGCACAATTTTTTACAGTTTATGGGTGTCAAATAACGGAAATCTTTTCAAAGAGAACTCAACTATCTAAAAAAAAAAAAAACAAGCATTGAGCTGGGCTTAAAGTGTCCAGCCAAAACTGTTTTTTATTGTTTTAGTGAGAAAGGAATGATAAATCTGTCATTTTCTTTCTCCTATTCAGGCCCCTGTGAGAGAGACTTCCCCTTGCTTATTGTCACAGTGACAATGATTTCACCAGATGGATGCAGGCAGAAATGAGAAGCTTACAGGTGTACTAGTAATCTTGCCCTACTCTACCAAAAAAAATACCTGTGTTGCTGTTGCAGATTTTCCCTCACTTGTATGTTTGAAGGCTTGTTCACAACAGTAGCCACACTCAAGCACATGGCTGCTGATGTGCATGTGCCCGGACAGTGCCAATGCACTCGATTGAGCTGCACCACGCTGTCTCTTTTTTTTGGTTGAACTTTTCATTGAGGTCTATGGGTTCAATGTGGTGTCATGTGGCTGTATTGTGTGAAACTGCTATGTGCTGCATGCCATACTTTGTTTAAGCGCACACAACCAGACTGCAGTTGTGCAAACTGTGCCCACCCATGACAAGGCAAATTGCCTTGTCTTACATTCGGGCTGTGCTGGAAAAAACGTCCAGCACTGCCCGAACACATATGGTGTGAACAGGCCCGGAAACAGTAAGTCAGAGGAAATATCTGAGCCCCAGCTAACAACGGTTCCAATGCTTCCCAAATCTAACTCCATAAAAAAAAGTTTTGGCTGAAGATACAGTTTCTTTTATGTGGCTCTGTCAATCACCTTACAAAAAAATAACAAACAAAAAAGTGTCTGAGAAATGGAAAGCACAGTGATGTAGATGCCTACTTACAGCAGGTATGACCCATTGACTCCATGGGATTTCGTCAAAATGGAACACTCCTGAATTTCAGGGAAATTAAAAGTCTTAATTCTCCTATCCCTAATATATAACTGCTTTTACAACCAATTTGCTCATCACTATTCTTTACCATATTAGAGAACTTTACTGACAACCATTCAGATTTACAGATATCTGTTTTTTCACTGGAAAATACAATATGATTACCTAATGTAGGCAATTTTTCCAATATTCATAAATTAGACATTTTTCCTAAAGTAAGAAGTGAAATCTGTCTGTATTGCCCCACAGAAAGCAATCAAATTCTCCTTTGAAATTTCCAATTCTACTTTTGCTCTATATGCTTGAATCTAATTGGTCAGTATAAGGCATCGCAGATAACACTCTGTTTAAAGGCCATCTCAGAGAAAAATTCCCCCCATTCCCTCTCCCACATTTCACCAATGCTTTTTAAAAACAAAGCCCTCCAAAGCAGTGTTTCACTCACCGGTTACTGCTGTCACTGTACCCTCTTTCAGGAGTAATAAAACGCACAATCCACCGCTACAGTAATTCAGCGCCACCAACCAGCCTTGTTGCAACCCCCCTTTGTGATATTATCATGACTTTGTAATGTCCCAGCCCCTGCTGATGGACAGCCAATAGCAAGTGTTCACATTCCTGGGTACTGATGTGGGCACCCAAAGAATAATCCTTCCTCTGTGCGTACCAGAAGACAGATGACTCAGGATGAGGGCATCATGTGGACACAGATTCAGGAAAGTGTTGCTTTTAGTATTGTTTTTTTTTTTCTTCTTTTTAAAAAAAATATAATTGTGCTATTAAGGAAGGGGAAATATGAAAACCTTGGTTGGGGAAAGGGGTGGCTGCAGACAAGCTTTAAAGCTGAAGTATAATTTGCTTATACTTTTCATTCCTCGGGTCCTCCCTCATCAGCACGCTAATTAAATCTGCTGCATCTCCTCATGCACATTGTGAAAAGCTGACAGTGTGCAGTGAAATCAGAGTAAGTAATTTCAGTACAAGAAGGGAGCCTGTACAACTGTACAAGACTGAAGGGGAGACTGAAGTTCAGCTTAAAGACACTCTGATACACAATACCAGATGGGAAGCAGGTACATAAAGATTGGGTTGTTAAATGTGTGCAACACAAGTCTGAACTTCCAGTTTATTTCTACTTGCTGTATATTTGTATCTGTATATATGTTTTATTAAACGGACATATCCTTGCAAAACTGCAGCCGTTCAGCTATATGACATCTTAATATAGTCTGTAGGCATAAATACCACCAACGTCTTTTCCATCGAGCAAATGACAAACACTGTATTTATCACATAAACTGGCAGGTGTTGACATTTCTGTGAAATATTACACTTTGCCTCATTACTAAGGGTTCCTGTACAGCACAGATTTCTTTTTCTTATCACCCACAGATACTTTCTTGAAGACAAACTAAAGTTTTGTTTTGTTAACTTGAATGACTTTAAACCTTCAAGAAGGTGTGTCACTGACAGAATCATTAGTGTCACAAGTTTAAACAGCCGGTGAAATCATTTGTGTCTGTCAAGGGAAGGACCTCTAGCCAAAAGTGATTATTTTAGACAATTATTTTATCGTAGAATATTCACAAACATTGACAGAAGGAAATGCACATAATAAAGTTGAATTCCAGTAAAACAGCTTAATAAATGTATAATCTCTGCAGCTAGTTTGAACCAGGGACTAGGGGTGCAAGGAGGAAAGTGCCAAAAGCAAAACATACAAAACCCAGATTTAAAGTGACCTTAAACTCAGGAGTTAAATCTTAAAAATGCATCCAAATACCTTAACTATTAACAAAAATGGATCTTACTTGTACATCACTTAGCTGTAGACCCTCAAATCATCCCTGAATGTGTGCTTACACTGTCCTTCCTTCTGGAGGGTGGTTACTTTTGTTCCCCATGGTCCCTGCGTGTGTTATAAAGTAGCGACCCCTCCAAGCTCACTCCGGTGATGGATTGCAATCAATCGTTTATTTTACTATGTTATATGGAGATTGTAGTCCATCACGGGAGTGAGCTTGGGGCGGTGGCTACTTTACAACACTTACAGGGACCATGGGGAAGAAAGGAAGGACAGTGTTAGCATGAATTCAGAGAGGATTTGAGGATGTACAGCCGAGTGAAACACAAATACAGTCCAGTATTGTTAGTAGTTAAGGTACTTGAATGCATTCTAGAATTTAACTCCTGAGTTTAGTGTCACTTTAATTGATATTCAGATTCTTGTAACACACAATTTCAGGGATTTAAAGATCCCCCTTCATCGGGTCTTGGTTTTGTTGAACAAAGTGTGTGCTGGACTGATAACATTGGAGGGATCCTGAAGGGTAATTAGTATGATTGCTCCACACACTGGTTGACATTTGGGTCAGAGCTGTCATTTTGCAGCGAGAGTTCGTCAGGATTGGCCATGTTGGCGGGCATCAGGTATTTTTTTTATTTTGGTGAGTCGGTGGCTGTTGTCCATAATGATTGACGAGGATCTACATCATTTGACAATGTGATTGACCTTTGGATTACATTGATGAATACTTTTTTTTTTAATAAAGGACTTGTCAAAAAACTGTGTTGTGTTTTTTTTCAAATAAAGGGCTTTGTATAAGGTGTATATTTACAATTTATTTTGTTATTTGGTGAATGAGTAGGGGTAACAACTACCCCTTACTCATTTACGAGGGGCAGGGTGGCATCTGGGTGGGGGGTGGGCCCCCCTAAAATTCCTACCAGACCTAAAGGGTCTGGTATGAATTGGGGGAAGGGATTCCATGCTGTTTTTTTTTTTATTGTAACGTTTAACAACACCAGTTAACTCCTAATGACATTCGGATGCATTCAAAATGTTATCGGTAAATTCGGATACATTCGGATTAGTTATTATTCCATTCAGAAATTCAGATGCATCTGAATGTACAAAATTCTGAAAATGTGTACAAATTGAATTCGGAATGAAACGAATCGCATGGGTCTAATATGTATGAGGGTGAGTCAAAAATTATCCACACTCTTGTTATATTACAACTTCTCTTGGCCGCACTGTCCAAAACTGTCTTTCCGTTCAAAGCTACTGTCTCCCCAGTCACTGCTGTGCAGGTGTGAACGTGCTACGTCAGTTCATTTGTAATTGCGGTAGAAGAAATAGATGCCCCACTTGTGATTTGCACGAAAGAAGAGCGGTGTGCAGTGATTCATTTTTTTGTGGTCTGAGGGTGTGCCTGGTGCCGTTATTTATCGAAGACTTTGTGCGCTGTATGGAGAAAGTGTTTATGAATGGATAGAGAAGTTCAAGGAAGGTCGCACAAGTTTTAGCGATCAAGGAGGAGCCGGACGCACGTCCATGTCCACAGCTGATGACAACATTGAAATGATTCTATCGAATAGACGAGTGATAGTGGATTATGTGGCAAACTCAGGGAAGAGCAAAAACAGAAGTGTTTGGACATCATCTGTGATGAAGAAGTCAAGATTGCGGTGCATTCGTGGCTCGCAGCTCAGCCTAAAGCATATTTTAATGAGGGAATATGAAAACTTGTTGACAGATGGACAAAGTGTATTGAAAAGCAAGGAGATTATGTCAAAAAATTATGTATATGTCTTTTCTAAAAATTGATTAAAATACATGTAAATGAATAGAATGTGAATAATTTTTGACTCACTCTTGTATATATAAATACAGATTCAGGTACTTACCCTAGCTGTGTTTACAAATTCTTTTAATAATGAATACTTTAGGTGTCACTAAACTCAGGAATTAAAATTGAAAAATCCATTCAAGTACCCTAACTATTAATAAACATGTATCTTACTTGTGTATCACTCGGCTGTTGATCCTCAAATCATCTCTGAATTGGTGCTGACACTGTCCTTCCTTCTGGAGGGTGGCTACTTTTGTTCCCCATGGTTCCTGTGTGTGTTGTAAAGTAGCCACCGCTCCAAGCTCACCCCCGTGATGGACTACAATCTCAATACTAATTGGTATCTAATTGCGAGATTGTAGTTGATCACAGGAGCAAGCTTGGAGCTACTTTAGGGTAATTTTTAGGGAATTTTAGCCACAATTTTAATTGTAAAAACATCAAAAAAATCTTTACTTTTTGAGTGCAGGTCCACTTTAAACCCACCAAACATGGGTAGAAAGTACTACATGATTCAAACCTTTTAGTTACATTCTAATTTCCCCACATATGGACACCATATCAGCAGACTGTAGGAGACCGCTGTTGTTCCAGTTGGATAAATAGGAACCTTTCAGTAAATATGTTACATCATTATATTTATTTGCTAAGGACAATGAACATCTATTATGTGTTTTTAATGGATTGTGAGTTCAGTAGTGTTGCTTTTGGCTATTATCCTTATTGTTGATCATGTTTGGTATGTATATGTTTAATCATGTACTTAGACAGGAGCCCTGTTGAAATAACTGTGCATTTTTATGTATTTTCAATACTATAACACAATTTTAAGAGACCTTATTTGGAGATAAAAATATCCGAGACTCAAATTGGAATACCTGCAATACCCTAAGGATCTTGAGGATCTGGCTGCCTGGAACCCATGGTTATATTTCCTAGCAGCCCAAATCAAACATTTGGCTGGCTGGGGCTGTAATAACCACTGTACCTCCTCCTATAAAATATTGTCTTTTTTGTTTCCTGCCATGGATCCCTTTCATTAGAATCTCCAGCTTATACCAAAGCCTATCATTATCTGCCAACCGTCCTGTTGATGGGGAATGGTGTGGGATTCAGTCAATAATTTATTGGGGATATCTAGCTACACTAACTACACCCCATTATGTGCTAATGCTTCTTTATCGGAAGTATACGGGTTACGGGGCTTTTCTAGATGGCGGCAAGCTGGCTTGTTTTAGTCAATTGTGTTCTGAATTCTCTTTGGCTTGGTTTTTTATAATACTTAAAGCTTAGACACACCCTACAAATGCAAAATCCGGGCTGCTCGGTCCAGATTTACCCCCACTCCTCTAATAGATACTCGGACTTCAGTTCAGAAAACCAAAGGTTTGATATCCCTCTTCTACTCTCACCTTCTATAAAAAATGTATAGCACACTTCCCATGTCCAAGAATATCTTGATGGGAAAAGGATTTTGGGGAAATTTCTCAAGAACTTTGGGAACAGGTCCTACAGTTGACACAGCGGACCTCCCTCTCCCCATTGCACAAACTAACACGGCTGTTTATTATGCATCAAATCTACTGTACTCCAGCATTCCTCCATAAGATAAGACCCAGAGCAGACTCCCACTGTGCCAAATGTCAACACACCCCAAGTTGACCTCATACATTTGCTTTGGAGATGTCCCAAATTGCAGAGATATTGGTTGGCAGTCATCTCTACTTTGAATGCATACTATGGGCTTGCACTGAAGGTTGACCCACTCACTTGCCTTTTGGGTTGTTTTGATACGAGTAACATGGATGAGCATCTGTCCTTAGCTATTACAAGATCCCTGTTCCTAGCTCGTAAGATGATTGCAGTTAAATGGATGTCGGCATATCCCCCCACAACCGAGGAATGGAAGGCTGAACTTGCTAATTTTCAGCCTTTGAAAAACATACTTATTGGCTTTGCAACACCATGACCAAGTTTGATTCTATTTGGTCAAGATGGATACCTGCCCATTGCCCGCTACTGTTGAGATGTGTTTGATTTTATGCCCTTTGATATCAATGGATATGTTTGCGGTCTGGGGGTATATATTACACTGTGCGCTGTTCATTGCATATTCTCAGGTCAGGGTGACAATGAAGGAAGACAGTTGTCACCACATAACAGAACATAACGTTCATGACAGGATCAGCAAAAACTCTTTTAATTAAAGCTGCATATGTATATAAAAATTGAAAACAACTTTTAAAATTATATTACAGCCTTAACTGCTTATGTGATATTTTAGTGAC
This sequence comes from Nanorana parkeri, assembly GCF_000935625.1. Taxonomy (NCBI): domain Eukaryota; kingdom Metazoa; phylum Chordata; class Amphibia; order Anura; family Dicroglossidae; genus Nanorana; species Nanorana parkeri. Next base: position 1,195,655 of record NW_017306539.1, read on the forward strand.
TGAGTTTAGACCAACTTTAACTAAATTAAAGGTAAGCTACAGAACAATTACCATTTTCAATTAAAAATAACCATAGCATAACAGTATTGCTTGTGCATGGGGAATTTGAAAACCCAGAGCTTCCTCTTAAAACGATTGGATGCTTGAAGTAAATACAATTTTGCATAAATTAACGCTTTATTATATCATAATTAACGATTTATTATATCGTAACTTGAATTGAGCTATGATTGATGTTCAGTTTAGAGTCAAATATTGCTATTGTTTAACCCTTTTGTGCCCAGAAGTCATTAATGCCTAAATGCCCAGGGCAAATGTATTAGAATCAGCATGAGTTGTTTAGCTTAAAGCATGTCTAAACCCAAAAACAAAAATGTAATATATAGCAGCTTACCTGTGTTTAGATGTGTTTTTTTAGGCGTTTGTTCCTTTATTTTTACCTGGTAATCCTGTGAATAGCACATTCTCTGTATTTGGGTAGCCATTTCACTCACCCCACTGTATCTAAGGTGAGTGCCATGTTGCTCACCTGATTTTGACTACAAACATGTTCTCATCTCTTCATCTCAATGACATGGGGGGCTGGGGAATCAGTGGTATACAGAGGATAACTTTTAAGGAAGATAAGCTTCAGCTCACAGGAAGTAACAAGATTGCTGCATTCCTGGCAGAGTTTTTGTTCTAGGGTTTAGATATTCTTTACCATTAATTCTATGACTAATTTGTACACCTTAAGAATCTTTCTACATAATTTTAAGGACATATTACTTTTTTATTTGATACATTGTTTAAAAACGATCTCTCTCTTTTTCTTAAAGGTGGCTTAATGGTACTGGGACCCTGTATGGTGTGATTGTATGGCAGGTTTGTATTATTATCCAGCAGTATGATGGTGGTGTGACTATGGGGAATATGAATATTAGACTGGTAAATTTAGAATTGAAGGGCCACACCATAATATTCACACAAAAACAGGTTTAGTCCAAGCACAAGTTGTTTACAAAAGGCTGTACACTACCCCCTTCATCAGCCCCCTCCTAGTGTTAAGGTGGCCAAACACTTTACAACCCTCGCAAGACTTTTTTCTTGCGAGGGTTGTAAAGTACTTTAAAAAACGTACAATCTGCCCATCTTGGACAGGCAGATCGTACTTGCGATCATCGCAAGCCCGCCCCCCTCAGGGGCGGGCTTACGATGACTGTAATGAGGGGCGGGCTTACGAGGACTGCAAACGGGCTGTGTGCGCGTGCGCACACCGGCCCGTTCGGCAGTTGTCGAACCAGCAGGCCACTGACTCACCGAGAATCGTACAATTCCCGGCGGGTTTTCTAGCATGATGGTTCGACGGAAGACGTGCGACTGTACAGTAGAAATGGTTGCACGCCTTCCATACACTGCACGATTCTCGTACGATCGCGGGATTTCCCGCGATTCTCGTACCATGTGTCCCCCCCCCCTTTTTTTTTTTAGACTGGCACCTTTTTTGGCATTTAAGCACAGAATGTCAGCACAATTGGTTGCTGCATGAACCAGCTGCTGACCATCACTATGCAAATTCACCCACTGCCTAAAGTGGGCATGGTCCCTGAGTCATCTGTATAGACAATCCCCCATAAATCATATCACTTTTATTTTCATGTTATTATTTTCTTACCGTCTCCCCACTATTCTTTGAGTCTGCATACTTTATTTGTTTCCTTCAATGTAAACACGCAAATCAAATGTCAGGGCTCATGCACATGAATGCAAATACAGGCATATGGACATACAACATAAAATACACCTGTATTTGCAGCTCGCAGGAGTCCCAGCTGCTGCACTTTTGTGTCCATAGGATTGAATGAGCAGAATGCACTGTATGTGGGTATACTGTATGTATGTAAATGCTAGTACTAATGTTAACACCCGCCTGGGCGTAATTTTCTGAACAGGTTTCACATTCGGGAACTTACACCCATATGTATCCGAATATGTAAACAGCATATTACTGTATGTCCAGTGCACCACAAATAGAATCATGTTTACGCTGTATGCTCATACGCCTATATTTGCATCTGTGTGCATGAGCCCTTACATCTAACTGGTAGCTGGATAAAAGCATACTTCAGTTCATATCAGTTGGTTCTAAAATAATATTATTGGTTATTTATGTAAAGTCATTTTGATGGCTTTTCTTGATCTCTTTACTATTATGAATTTATTGTTACTACCATCACTGATTAAATTACTTAAATATGTTTATCAATTTATAGATGTAATACGTAGCATGATTTAATTTAATAACCTTTCAGTTTATTATACTTTTCAGTTACATATTGTCAGCTGATATATTTATATACTTATAATGTTTATTATGCTTTCTTCTTTAAATCATATCTACATCACATTATTATTGTTACAATGCTGCAGTTATTAGCAGTATGTCATGAACATCGCTGGTAATGTTCATAGTTTAATTTTACTATTAATATTTTTATGAGTACAGCTATTATTGTAAGAATATCATTACTTTAGTGTTTTAATTATTATTTAGCAATCCTTTAATTCTCTTCTTTAATTTTTTATTATGTTCTGCACCAGTTTTAATAGTATAGTATAACATACTTTTTATCTAAATATGTTATTTCTTTGAGATTTAATTAATTATTTAATACATATTTCATATTTATTAATATCTTAAAATTGATTTACTTGCTATATAATTAATATAGAAACTGTATCTGGCATGGGACTATTAAATACATGACACTGCAGATGAACACTGCAGCCTGAAGCTGGGAGTGCTCAGCTGCAGGCGGTAGGCTTTTACATTTGTCAATGGAACCTTCAGCCTGCATGTGATCACTATGTCAGGGCTGACAGTGATCACATAATCAGAAACACTTTGATTGATTCCCAATCATCAGTGGGGAAGTGACAGCCAGGAGTGAGAGCGGGCAGCCATGTGAAGCGTCAGTTGTTAGATCGCATAGGGGAGAATATTCATTATTTGTGCTTGGCACAGGGCATTGTGCCAGGGAATGTTTATTGAATTGAATGTTAATGATTGTTGGCAGGAAGGGGTTAAACCTAACAACTTCATCCATTACACTTCCAAGATTTATTCTTTAAATATTAGGTTAACACGGAAACAATCAATGTTTTGTTTTCAATAAACCGCATAATAATCTTACTTTTTCAATGGACAAATAATAGAACAAAGTTATAGAGAGGCCGAATTAAAGGAAAGAAATCAGCAATTTGCGTTTCCACTTGTCAGATTATAATATGTAGCCTTGTTCCATAGTTCTCAGTCCTTCAGAACACTAACAAGCATTGCTATAGTAACATTCTCTGCAATTAGTTTCCAGCTAGTGCCAGTCCATAAGGTCAGCATTCAAAAAGAAGAAAATAGTTTGAAATCAATTCTCGTTGTTCTAACAAGAAATGTATCAGGTGGGCTGGAGAATTAATCTTCCATGAGAGCAGACAGTTCTGTGGTCTGTTATTACAGAAGACACATGGTGAAAGTGGCTGGATCTTTATATTGGAGGGCAAATGGGTTATTTTTAAATGCAAAAGGTTCTTTATTTCAACAGGACAGGGGACTAACTTCCAGTACTGACTGACATTCATATGAATTGCTATTTCTTCCTATAGGCAAGGCTACCACCATTGCTAGAGCTTTTAGGGCCCCAGAGATAGAAGTCCCACTACCACATGTAAACCACAAATTAGTGCCCCCCCCCCCCCATAACTCTCCATCCTATTACCCAGTGCTCACACCAATAGTAACCACTCCAGGGGAAGACTGGGAACCTCTGTTTTGAGGGGCAAACACAAAAGTGTGGCCCTTTCATGGCAGGAGCAGATTTCTATGGGCTAAATGAAGTGTACCATTGAAGGAGTGGCACTGTGATTGGTGAGCATGGTGCAAGGTGGGTGATCCTAAAGGACATAGTTTATGGCGACACATCTTTTTACATCAACCAGCAACCATAATGGAATTTAGCATTTGGTCACATGACATCTCGAAGGCAGGAGGGAAGCCAGTGCTGGAAGTCTTCTGGCGACCAGATGCTGTGGTCCCAGGTCTGAACAGGAAGCAGGTATCTATTATATGCATTCCATGTGTCACTAACTGATTGATGTATGCATAGTGGAGATTCGCCAATCAGGGCCTCCAATCAAACTATCTCCAATCAAGGCCACCAACCCAACTTTGCAACATTAGTGCTGGCCCAGAAGGCAATTGCCCCTCCTTTCCCTTAGCCCAGACCTCATCTGAACCGTTCCCCATGTGCCACTGATTGATAGATGTCTTAGTAGGGGAGTATCTCCAATCAAGGCCTCCAATCAAACTATCTTCAATCAAGGCCAACAACATAACATTGCAACATTAGTGCTGGCCCAGAGGGCAAATGCCCTTCTTTTCCCCAGCCCAATCCTCCCCTGAACCACTCCAATTTAACTCTTTACCTGATATATTTCCTCTACCCATCTCTGCATGTGCTGTGCTGATACAGAAAATATTAGTATCCAGTCATGTGACAGAAAAGCCCTATTTTTGTATATTCCCCTAAACATGATTGAAAATTTAAAATGTAACAACGTTTTTTTTTCTTCACTTTGCCTCTTAGTAAATTACCCCTTCTACCTGTCAGGTTGTTAGGAGTCAGAATGTTGCTACCCGAAACATTGTCAGCTCTCATACGATCAGGAAACAAAATAGAGTTAATACATACTTATATTTAGAAATATTTAACAGCTTCTTCAAGTCAGTGTATACAGAGATTGTCAAATATAATGGGCATCACCTCATCATCTCTTGAACAGATATAGATTTATTCTGCAAGATGAATTCCTGGCAAGCAGATACATTCACCCTTTGAATACATATACAGTATGTAATTTTATCATTTTAAACGGTTTATATGCCAGAGAATTTGTAATGCTGCTCTGCCTGTCTGCTGAACCATGCACTCCTGGCAGACAGTATAGCCTTATCCTAGAGCTATTGGGACCTCCACAGATTTAAGATCTTCCTTAGCTTGTGCCTGAACAATGCAGTAGTAGCAGCATACACGAGGTTACATGATTACTTCACAGAACTGCCATTCTAGCTGTTATTCTGAACATTATGGGAGGCTAATTTGAAGACATATTCTGGAATTCTCTATGTCAAAATACAGTTAATGATTTTGTAATGAGGACATAATGAAAATAAAGAATGTTTTTTTCTGTCTTTCTGGAGTTCAGCTTCAAGTGCAGCAACATATAGTCCGGCTAGAGTTATCCTGTCATAATGATAACTGTAAAATGTCACTAATAATGGTATCAAATAAAGCTGCCTGTTCATAAGTCTCACTCAGAGGATGATTAGTACCAGAGTCTTGCTGCAATGTCTTCGTAAAATGAATGATATCACTCTCCTATATATCCGGCATAAAGCTTTTCCTATTATTTTACACTATAATGCTGCCCACCCCTTACAGCTACAATGACCCCCTCTGGTCACTGGCTGATGCCAGCACTATTTTTAAACATATCATTATGCTACTAGGACCAGCCCTGATCTTTCCCACTTTGGCATCTAGCACATTTGGCAAGCATATAATAGCAAACTAATAATCAGTGTCCACTCATACAGAGGTTTCCAGAACTGCCCCCCCAAGGATGTCTTACACAACATAGACATCACAATCATTACAAGTGATGCTTAAATTGGGCACATCACTTGCAAAGATTAGACTGTGTATGGGCACTCTAAGATTAATAAAGAGGAACATCACCCCCCATGTGTCCCCCCCCCCTTTTTTTTTTGCTGGGTTACTAACAAAACACAGACCAGTAAATCTAGTGGTGTGCTGTTGTGTTCCTCTGGTCCACTGCTGCACACCAAGTCCTGCACTACCATATTCTTATTTTGAATAGCTATGCAGTAATTTTACAACCTTCCCTATTAATCTTTAGGCCACTTTCAGACGGGCTGAGCAGGAGGGGATCCTTGCACGGTTTCCCTCCTGATCAGAGCAGTATGGATTGGATGTCACCGCTGTGACATCCATGTCCATCCAGTTTTTACCTCCAACTGGTGATGTACCGGACCGGATCCCATGTCAGTCTATGGGGAATCGGATGTCCATTTACATCAGATTACCCGCAATCCTACACAATCAGGTCCATTGAAACGCAATACTATTCCATTTGTTGTTTTGCCGGACCTGGCTGAAGTCAGGGGTAAACGGGTGTAACAGACACCTGTGCGTTTAGACCTTGCTGCCCATAGACTAGCATTGGGCATCCGATCGGGTCCACCTGAAAAACTGACAGACAGACCCGATCGGACCGCCCATGTGAAAGGGGCCTTAGACTAAGAAAGTATGAAACTTGACTGACCATTAAAACTCTGGTCTCTATTTTTGTAGTACTAAGCTATGCAAGTGTCATTTATGGATGGATTTGGGGCTGAATCCACCCCTGGATCTAATATAGCTCTTAGGGACTGTTAATTCAAGATCATCTTGCCAGCTTTGCCAGTTGTGCTCCTACCTCCATCAAGTCTTTACTTGTAATGCTGCATCAGCTTTGCCAATGAATCTAATATTCCCCTTCATTTCTAATGGCTAGAGTATAAAAGAGGAAGCAGCATGGCTAGAGTATAAAAGAGGAAGCAGCAGAAGGGGCTGATAGGTTCATGTGCTGACAATTAAGAGCATGCTGATAGAAGGAAAAGGTAGACAGAGAGGTGAGCTCATTACTGCCCTGCTTCTCTTTCCACTGTCCATTCACAGGCTGGGGGTGAGTCCAGAACAGTCTGGCTTTAGAGGAAATGGGTTGAATGATGCTGGCCACCAGACTGAGGACATCTTGTCATGAAAGAGAAGTACGGTGGGGGGGAGACTTCTGGACTGAAAGTGAATATTGCAACAAAAAGGTGGCATTATTTTATTTTTGTTGTTATTATTTTATTACTATTGTTGTTTTTTGTTAATTTATAATATTTAAGGCTGAAGTTCCACTTTAATAAAGAATGTGTGCGTGTGTCTGGGGAGGGGGGAATTAAAGGTAAGTTTGAAAAAATACTTAAGAGATAGTTAAAAAACTGATCAGGTATGTTCCATTTACTTTCTGGCTGACAAATGGTGCTTGTCACTAACAACAAACGAATGGGAAAGGCACATGAAATAGACTGCAGATAACTTGACTCATCTTCAATAAGCTTGCAAAGCACAAACGTTAGCTGAACCTTTTTCTCCATAAATCCTATAAAGTCACTAGCTGTTTTGGAGATATTTAGGCATTTAAGCTTTTACATGTGAAATATTCCTTGCAGCGGATGGAGACAATAACATCTTAAGCAAGGTGGGTTGTAATAAGAAAAAATAACTCTTTCAGTAATAGTTATGGATGTGTAATAAATATTAAAGGATATAAAGAAACCTGGGAAGGAGACAATTGGACTGTTTTATACCAGAGTAAAGAGTAATTGTGTGCAGATAGCCAAAGCACCCAATCAGCACCCAACTTTAAAGTGATTTGTGTGGTCAAACCAAGGTTAATGGATGGGGGTAGGGGGGTCAGAGGGCCACTATAAGTAAATAGAAACTGCATATGTTACAGTGCAGAGTTAATTTTAATATGATTTTCGCAAAAAGCAAACCAATTTCTTTGGCAAGTGTTTTTCTCTCTTGTCCATCAGCTATACTTCATACAAAAAAGGGTATATTGCGTGCATTTTGGAAAAGAGTGATGAATAAAATTTAAAACTAGCAGATTAAAGGTGCCCATACACCTTACAATTATCTGCAGATTTTCTGTGGTCAGATGGAAAAAGTGCAACAGATTGGCCCAGGTGGAGATTACTCCATCCACACAGTTAAGTATAGATGGAGGAATCTGTTGCAGCTTTTCCATCTGACCACAGAAAATCTGCAGATAATTGTAAGGTGTATGGCCACCTTTAGTTGTTTACCTCTACTAATGAACATTTAATTTTAATGCTCATGGGACCAATTAAAAAATCAATGGGCAAAGCTTATTATTGTGACCTGTACTTGTGACCTGTGTTTCAGAATCTTATAGTGAAGACCTGTAATAAATTAGGTAAACACGGACATACTCAATAAGGTGATGCAAAGAACAACTTAATTAGGTGAAGTGCAGCTATCTATAGTAACCAATCATATTTGTTTACTGGAGCCACATGTCAACTTACTAATTGCTATGGCTTTTTGCACTTTAACATCCCATTGAGGTCTCATGTCTTTTTATCCCTTTATAGTTCTGTAGCCCCAAATGTGATTGATTTTTTCTTGAAAATGCCTTAAAATACCATTTTCTTTAAGTGAAAATGCAGCTTCCTCCCTTCTAACTACTGTGTTTTGTGCTGGCAGAGTAACAGTCACACCCTCCAGCACAATTTTCTGACACAGACTTTTACTGCAGAGAAAGCGAGGAGGCTTGTCTGACCAGTTTTGTTGAGTATTAAGTGCATTAAAGGAGAATTATGGGGTGAGTGAAAAACACTCATCTTCATTTATTCAAGCCAACCTGCAACAGCTGTCACAGGTCAGCTCTCTTGATCGGGAAGTCAGCAAACACATACTGCCAATCGCTGACTTCCCGATCCTCTCCCTGCAAACAGCGGTGACTATCAGTCACCGCTCCCTGCAGGGATTCCCCCCTCCCCTTTCTGTTTATCTAGCACTGACTGGAGGTATGGACAGGGGAGGGGGCGGGCACAGCTGGCTCTGCCTTTAGAGAGGCAGATCCATCTGGCAATCAGTCAGCGGGGTGGATCTCGACAGTATTGTCGAGATCCATCCTGGCGTCGGCATGGCTCTGCGCTCTCAGCATATAGCAGGCAATCACCTGCTGTATCCTGAGTTTTGGGTCACCGGAGGACATTAGTATATGACCTCCTGTGACCCTGAACAGAACTATGGCTAAAACGTTTTAGGTCATAGTTCTCCTTTAAGGCTTAGTCCAGGTGTCTATGGAACTGCACAGTCATATAGTAATTTGACACCCTGCGCAACTAATGCAGCAGGAAAATGGAGTTAAAAAAAGAAGATGGAGGTTGGTAGTGCAATCTAATGACACATTTTTTTTCTGTGAATTCAGTTCTGCTTCAAACATACACTTAGTCATGAGAAAATCTTGGCAGACCACCAGTGGATAGAGTTCAATAGAGTAAACACCAAGATTTGCTTCTCTGAACAGATATTCCAAATTCATCTTTCATTTAGTTCACTGGATCTTTTGCTGTATCCTTTACTGGTTCATTCACAAAGGTATGGAGCTCCAGCTTCTCGCCTCTAGCTTGGGAGTGCATAGTATCAAATGGGCATCCAATTTTCATTGAGTTGTAGAGGCTTCAGGTGATTGTGGGCTAATATTAATTTATGTGACATGATAGGCCAAATGAGAAAGTGCTATACTTGCTTATTAGAATTGAGTATGGGGCAATCTGCTGTATAACTTTTGTTATATTGTTAGACATATAATTTTCCAGACCTACAGAAAATAACACAATTTGATTTGACAGAAAATCTGAATGATATTTATTTTAATAAACATTGGGCCATGTGTAGAAAAAAAATACCATTATTTTGTGTTCTCACACTTTATCTCAGGGCCTTTCATGTCTAAAGGGAACCTGTTCTTATCCTAAACTTTTGTCTGAAAGAACAAAAGTCTGATGGTTTTAGCATACAATCACAATCACAATCACATTCTACATTTCATTTTCAGACAAACATAATAAAATAATAATTGAAATCTGATTGGTTGCCATAGACAGCACAGACATATCTTCTTCTACCCTCTCTATTTAGATGTAAACTATATCACCACAAAGGGCGTAAGGGATTCTTTTCAGTTAGAGCAGTTACATTTTGGAAATCTCTGCCACAAGCAGCGGTATCAGCAGAGAGTAATGAATCATTCAAAAATCAATTAGATACCTTCCTCAGAGACCATAACATACAGGGGTACAGGTACTCTTAAAAACTAGATTACACAGGGACTCGTGCACACACACACACACACACACACAGATTTAATTTTTTTGTTTACTGTTGGAAGGCTGCCGGGAAATATCAGGGGTCTAAACAGACCCCCGACATTTCCCTTTTGAAATAGAAAAACAAATTGAAGAAACAGAGTCTTCAATCTCTTTCTTTTTTGCAGAATGTGTTCTAAATGAATGGAAACACTCATTTTGAGTGCTTCCACCCATTGAGAATCTCATGAAGGAACAGGAAGTGATATAAAGCACTTCCTGTTCATTCATAACTGGGGACACTTAGTACTCAACCAGTTATAGTACTAAACCAGTTATTTACAAACATTGGAGTGATCAGCTGATCACTCCTGTGTTTGCTCTGCACTGAGGATCGGTAAATATCATCGATATTTACCAATCCTCCACTCTGCCATCCTGAGGAGGAGGGAGTGCTGTCACTTCAGGATGACTGAGCGATGAAGAAAGATAGAGCCGCCGGCTGTCAGATCCTGACCAAGCGGCTCGCTCTCTCCTCACCATCCAGCAATCCTGGATGACATCTCCCTCCTCCACCCCCCGCCGGCTGCAGCACTCCATTTCTCATCGGATTCCCGCTGCCTCTTCCCATACAGGCCGGGGAGAGCAGCAGGGATCTGAGGAGAAGCTGGAGTCTGTGCTGCCCCTCTTCTCCCTGCTGAGCCACAGTTGTGTTAGCTATTTGGCGCCCCTGTAGCCATGGCGCTCTGTGCTGGCCATAGAACAGGGTTGAGGGGCGCGGCCAGGCCGGCCCTGGCTGCGCCCCCTCTCAGCTCGCATCTTGGTAGCTATGGCCCTGGATGGGTGAAATAACTTAGTAAAACCACTGCTGTTTAAGATATGACATTTATATTTATTTGCTTTATTCTGACATTGATAACATTATCTTATATCTCCAGGCTATTTTTTTTATTAAATAAAAAAGTTCCCACCCTTTGTTAAAAGAGGGGAAAAAAACAAGCTCATTAAGCAATATTAACCTTCAGTTCAGAGCTGTCCCTGGCAGTGGCACTTCTTCACCACAAGATGTCCTCAGTCCTGAAAGGTGAATGCAGGGTGACAAAAGCTCACCTCCTGAGGAGCTGCAACTATAGTGACATTCATTTACAAGGCACTAGAAATCACATTAGAACCGCTCTATGCATTAGTAAGGACAGCCAAGTAGAAGAGGCAAAGAGGAAGTGTGTCTTGTGGCATCAAGGCCTTAAGAATTTGAAAAAAGCATTAAAAAATAATAGCATTAAAAGACACTGCATGACCTTTGAGGAAAGGGAGGTGGTATACAGATGGAGGGAGTGTGTAACCTACAGTTGGGCTTTAACCCTTTTCATGAGTATGAATTGATGTACAGATGCTCAGACCTTTTAGTAGCATCTTCATTATGCTTCTGTTTACTTAACAATAACTCAATGGTTAATGGCCTACCTAAATTATTTTGAACTGTTTTTATAAGACATATATAATGCTTTTATTTTATACAGCGCTTAAAAACAAGCTAACAAATGGACAATAATGTGAACAAAAATGCTTAATTAATTTTTTCATCTTTTTTCTTTTAATGCATTCATTTTTTTACACTGTCATGTCCTCTTTAGATACTGTACATAGAAAGAGACACAATGAGACACAAGATCTGGTGTGGCTGGGACCGGCACGGCGTAGCTGTCAGTGGAGATTAAAGGGAGATGAGTACCCAATCTCAGTTTGATCTCTTCTCGAATGCAGGAAGTGATGTATATTACATCACTTCCTGCATTCAGTGTCACTGTCTGGTTACAGATGCCGGTGAGAAGGTGATGAAGCAGATCTCTGCTTTATCAGCTTCTCTGGGGGACCCTAGGTGACATTAGGGGTCTTAGACCCCTGATGTCTCCAAGAAGAGGACCTGTCATGTGAATTGGCTATCACATAGGGGATTTCTTAGTCCCCTATGTGATAGCAATAAAGTTAGGTGTAAAAAAAGTTTTAAAAAATTAAAGCGTAACAAAAAAAACAATCTAACAAAAAATAGTCACAAATAATTTTTTTTTAAAACAACACAAATGTTTTTTAAACTCCCCTGCTGTACTAACATGTCTCCCTTTTCATGTTGTAATACTTTATGTATTTGGCATGCAGAGTCCTGTGTTTTTGTGCACCTGATCAATAGGGGTCTCTTGCAAGGGCATATGGAAAACAATGGTTCCTATGTGCCCTGTTCACATCCCAACTGAGCAGAAAAATGCAGCATGTATGATTTTTAACTCAACGAACAGGAACGTTTGTAAAACACACATATAAGCAATGCAACTGATAGGAAAATCAACCCACAAAAGGGAAAAGGAAACTATGACAATGGAAACATGGAAAAAAAGCACATCAATGGAAGTCAATGTGCAAAAAAACCCAAAAACAAACCCCACACTTAAACTTGCATAAAAAGGCATGTAAATGCATAGCAATGTGCAACAATTTACCTGCATTTTTCCATGAGTTTTTTGCACATTATGGTACGAAAGAGCCCTCTGGGAAATCAGTCATGTCAGGATTGTACTTCCCTGTGCTCCTTCTTGTGAGGTCACCCGTGTGTGTATTTATTCAGTCAGACAAACGTTAATAAACAGCAAAACGGTAAATGGGACATCTGAATGGTTGCACAGAGTGATGAGCAAATAGGACGCATTTCTCTCTGCCGGTGATTTAGCAGAACAGCAGCGTTAAGATGGCCATACACCTTACAACCATCACACGACTTTCGTTGTGCAATGGTTGTAAGGTAATTCAAATTTCTTATGACTTGACCATCTTCGACAGGCAGATCACACTGCTGAGGGGAGGGCTTGCAGATTATTGCAATGTTGAGTGGGCAGTGTGCGCTTGCGCTGACTGGTGGAACGGACGGGGGAGGGGGCGGGTACAGCTGGCTCTGCCTCTAGATAGGCAGAGCCAGCTGTCAGTAACGCAGCTCACGGTATACTGAGCCTAGGGTGACGGGAGGACGCTAGTTTGTGTCCTCCCGTTAGCCTAAGGAGAACTATGGGGAAAAGCCTTAACCCCATAGTTCTCCTTTAAAGCCTGCCCTGGGGGGAAAAAATCTCTCCTCGCAGTGCGGCTAACTCCGCACTTTAAAGGAGAACTATAAGGTGAGTGATTTTCACTCATCCTCCTAGTTCTAGCCGACCTGTGACAATGAGACTGTCAAAGGTCGACTCAGCAGATCGGGAAGTGAGCGAACACATATCGGCGCTCGCTCACTTCTCGATCCTGTCACTGCAAAGAGCCGTGACAGGGGAGGGACTGGATTCCTCCCTCCCCTGTCCGATCCTCCAGGGCTGAGTGGCGGAACGGATGGGGGAGGGGGCGGGTACAGCTGGCTCTGCCTCTAGATACGCAGAGCTAGCTGTCAATCACGCAACTGGATGGATCCAGACATAATTGTCAGGATCCGTTTCAGCTGTAGCTCGCAGTATACTGAGCTTTGGGTGACGGGAGGACGCTAGTTTGTGTCCTCCCATTACCCTTAGGAGAACTACGGGGAAAAGCCCTAACCCCATAGTTCTCCTTTAAGGGTCAACTGCTCCTTTATATCTAGGGGTATTGCATAGAACATTTGCTCCCTCCAGTATCTGGTGCACACCTCTCTCCCTATTGGTCTGGCTTGAGGACTGTCCCTTGGCATCCTCACAGATGGTTCAGGGCTATGAGCCCTGCATTAGATGTGATGACGTTAGCGGGCCACCGGCCACCGAAGTGTGCACGGATGGAGGGGGATAAGCTGCGCGCCCTGGTCTTGGAGGCAGTGCTTACACATGGGGGTAGCCCCACTGCATGTTTTTTTTTTTTTTTAACTGGAACTAAGCTTTAAAGAAGAATTAACAAAATTAACCCTTGCCGAGGGGCTACCCCACACTGCCCGGGTTCACTGCTCATTTTTCTATAGGGGCCGGAATACAGAAGATATCCTCACTCGATCCTCGGTCCTGCTTCCGTCAGCACTCACCTCTCTCCCCCTCTGCTTGGCGTCCTCGCGTCTAATGCAAGTGAATGGACCTGCATTTGAGGTGATTACATCACGGGTCCTTAGATTGCCAGAGCACAGGGGAGAAGAGGCTGCGGGGACCTGTAAAGGAGCCAGGCAGGATCTAGGATCTTCTTTAATGCAGCCCCTAGACTAACAGGAGCAGTTAAACCTTGCAGTGTGGGGGTAGCCCCACTACTATGGTTGATTTGGTTCATTCCTATAATTTTTCTTTAAATATACTTTAAATATACTATTGAAAATATTTTATTATGCAAAACCTGCCTAATGTTCATGTAAAAAATGCCTGTCAGTCCTATCAAAAATCTTGTGAGCTGTAACACTCCTTGTGTCCTGTACACTCTACTAGCGCCACACTCTTATCAGTTACATTGTTCCCAGCTCTCTTTTTGGATTACAAGACACCTCCCTCCTATGTTATGGAGAGGAGGTGAGGGGGGGTGTAGTCTTAAAACATTTCCTGTCCTAGGATGACAACACTGCTCCTCCACAAATACAGAAAGGTGAGCTTAATCAACTTTAGGACAGGAAGCGTGTTACTGGCAGGATCACTGGGTGAAAATAAAAAAGCCTGTAACGAGAAAACTAACTCAGCCATCACATCTAAGGCATGGCATGTATGACAGATCTAAGGACTGGTATGCTTCAATATATTACATTTTTGTCCTCGGCTTTAGATAAAATCCATATTGGGTACTCACAGCCACCAATCAAATACAATCTTTCAGACGCTGGCAGGTTTTTCTACTCTTGTGCCCTCCGTAGATCAACTGTCTCTAATAAAAAGAAATTGTTTTGCCAAAGCCTAGAACATTGGGGAAGAAATCTTTTGTAAATGTGTTTGTCAAGCTTCCTCGGACACGTTGTGGTTTGTGACAATTGATGCAGACACATATTTGGCTTATAACTTGGGCAAATTGAGTGTTTTATTACACCCACTTAACTGCTAATCTGATTTAATTCAGTTTATTATGTCTGAGGTATCAAAGGATAGAAGGTGGTTTTCTTTTACAGCAGCATCGATAGCACTGGGTTTCATTCTCATAGAGGTCTATATTGTGTGAGATGCAATAATTATATCTGACACAGACTGTGCTTCCGTTTACTTTGCATCTGTGTTGTCTAAGCTGCTGGCCTGGGATTTTCCTTTACTTGCTGTCCTGTTAGTAACTTTCCCTGGGAGGGAAAGTGAGCGCAAATCTCCCCAGTGGGGGCACAGATAGCGGTAAAAACCTGAGAGGGTCCTAATGCTTCCCAGCTGTATCTGAAACTAAGGGGGTTATTCACAAAGCTGCCGAAGGAAGCTGAGTGAATAACCCAGCCGAAGTGAAGTGAGCCGAACAACGTTTGGCTATTCACTTCGGCTCAGTACGGCTGATTTCACACATACATCGGCTGCACTTCAGTCAGCCAATCCAACATCTGGATCGGCTGACCCTATTCCCATAGGGCCGAGCGGCAGTGAGTGAATAGCCGAAAGCTGCCGAGTGGCATTCGGCCCGGCTATTCTGCTCGGTGCCTCCGTGAAACCTAACCTTCCAGCAAACACCAAGAAGGCAAAGAAGAGGGAGCAGGTCATAAATGTGATAGAACAATGCAATAACATGAATCATCATTGAGTGGGCAAATCTCCCTTCTCTGATTCTATAGTATTAGCGTTATTATAAAATGACAGTTGTGGTTTTAAGTAAGCTTATGTTTCACCTATGCAGAGAAAAGCAACAGTTTTACTTTAAAGGCTTGGTTCTCAACTGGTGGGGTCGCCACATGCCTTCCACTTTTCTAGGTGAGAGGATCCTCAGCATCCCCCTAGAGAAGCACTGTCAGTTCTTGCACCGAACAGCCATTCAAAAATATGATGCCAGGTGCCGAGTGTCGACTTGAGGTGGGATGGAGTGGGGCTATGGCCGCAAGGGAGCTCCATCCATACGTGCATTGCTTACAGCTCATCACATTCTGGCTCCCGACACCTCTACGGGCACGCATGGGAGCTTTACAAACAATACACATATGGATGGAGCACCATCACAGCACAGAAGACCACACTGGACCCAGAGTTGAGGATCCACTCCAATGTCCTTAATGGCAAACAAAACGCACCTCCCATCCACAGTTTGATCGCCTGCACCGGAAAGCGTAGTACCGCAACATGGAACATTGCAGTGCAACTTGGGTCGCAACTTAATGACAAAGGACAAATGTGGGTCCCGAGGTTACACAGGTTGAGAACCACTACTTTAAAGCATATCTAAACTCAAAAGCAAAAATGTAATATATTGCAGTGTACCAGTCCTTAGATGTGGTAGCTGCATTCATTTTCTTTTTTAGTATTGTTTCCTTTATTTTCCCCTGGTGATCCTGTGAACACACTTCCTGTCATTTCATGTCTACACTTATTTCTCCATTGTATCTATGGAGGGAGCAATGGTTGTCACTCGGGCTTCAAACATGTCTATCTTTGTTCATAATGATGGGACATTGCATTTCTGGTAGGATCAACAGGTATTTTGTTTTAAGATTGAAAAGTGGAAAAACGAATGCAGCCACCACATCTAAAGACCGAACAGGTGCAATATATTACAACCACTCACAAATACTTACCTTCACCTCCCTTTGCTTCTTCGCTGTTCTGTTCATTGTGAGAAGACACTGAAGTCAGGGCTAACACAGGGATGAGGACTTTATCCTCCCCTCCATGTGACAGTGTTGGGCCAATCACCGAGCACCCACACTGTTTCATGGGAAGAAATATGTAAGTCACATGATTCAGCTAGCCAATAGTATGGGGTATTCGCTATTTTACCAGCAGCAAATGGAGCAGCAGAGGAGGGAAGAAAAAGAGATGATATTCAGGGTGGAGGCAGGTGGGAGGCTGGACATTATTTTCTAACTGTCACTCTACTCTGCATGGGCAAAACACAGGTTCACTTTAAAGCAAACCTGTTATGAAACAATATGGAGCATTGCTGATTTCCTAGAAATTCTATGTGCCAGGCTGTCATGCTGATCCAATGGCTTCAGTATTGTGAGCCACTGGCCTGGAACTTGTATACACAGCGGCGTCCCTAAACCTTTTTCCGCCTGAGGGGGGAGGGGGCTAGAGGGGTCGGGTGGTGGTGAACAACAGTGATGCCGTCATCTGTAGACCTGGGATGCTCTTGCTGGCATCCTGCCCAGCTCCTGGCACTGGTTGACAAGAGCTGGCTGGGACGCTGGCCAGAGTGTCTCAGGTTGCTGAGAGCTGGGCAGGGAGTTGTGTATGTCCCATAAACATCTCCCCACCCAGCACTTTGCAACCTAGGATGCTCTGGCCAGAAAGGTCAGAGTGGCCACTGTACAATAAAAATGCCCCTCTGCATGCCCCCTCCCCATGTGACACAAACAAATGCTGCCTTTTGTCACAGTCTCAAGGTGCCTCATTAAACGGACAGCCCTGAGTATACAGATGAGAAGTCCTTCACTTGTTCTGGGTCAGTTACTCACAGTACGGAAGAAAGAGGACCTGCATGACAGCCAAGCAATTGGCATTTTCTGTCAGCCTCCATGTTTCTGTCATTGCAAGTTTTCTTTAACAATAAAAATGAGCTGTACAGTAGTACTCTGAGCATACTACACACTGCACTTGCATAGTGAATGTGAAGGTGAAGCCCTCACTGGTTTGTATAACCTTTTGCACACTGTCTGTCATCACTCACTAATAACAAACAGCAGAAAGTTGGCACTGCTCCCCGCCAACAATATTAACACATTTGTAAGGCAATAAAAACAATATAAACGTAACTGGATAAGTAAGAAGGTCAGCATCACATTAGAGGCTTAATAAGGACATATTTTAGGCTAGAACAAAAGAAGAGAATTGGAGAAATAAAGCAGTATAGTCTGAAACAAAAATCCTCAAATGTATGATTTTCTGATCGATGGCAGACAGCCTTGGTGAATAAACCTGGTGAGGTTTTTGGACTAACATAAGCCACAATCACTGCCAAACCCCAAGCCTTGATATGGACCTGTAATGGTCAGCATTGTGGGTGGGCCAGTGTCTTCCACATAAAATTGATTTCTGACAACTGTCTGAAAGTTCCCTGCGGAGCGATAGGCGGAGGAAGGGACATGACTGATGCAGGTCAGACCTGAACAAGGAGTTAGGTGAGTATTGGATGGAAGGGTGTTTTTTTCTGTTGTGTTTGAAAAGGGAGAGGTAGGGCCAGCTAGCATAGTGATCGGTGGGTTTAGCTTGTGGGGTTAGGGGGCCATCTTACTGTATAGTGTGAGGTAAGGAACCATTTTAGGTGATAGAGAAAAGGAGTCAGTCCCGCCCACCCTTCCCGATAGTATTTCAGCTTGTTGTTTTTTATGTTTCCTAAGGGTTCATTTCCGCAAGTGTGGAATTTGGGGAGGAGGGATACATGTGTTCTAGTTCGGGTTATGGGTATTCCTTTGCTGTGTTTAAGGTGGAATTTGTGTTTTGGGAAATATGTCTGACTTATTTTTCTTCTAGGTTGGTCGTCCCTTGGGCGGGTCTCTGGCAGTGCCATACATCGACGACGAAGAACTGGCTCTCCGCAAAGTGAAAAAGAGTGGAGTAGTAGGGAAGTGCCAATGGTGGGGCTGCTGGGCTCTATAGCTTGGTAGCCAGTAAGAACTTGGGCAACTGTTGGTGGGAGTACCCACTCGGGCCAGAATATTGGCGGCTGGTACAGTAAACAATGGGTCATGGTACACCCCCGTAAGAGGTGAGTGGAGTTTTTTGGCACTTGTCAGGGACCAAAGTATTTCGTTCTTGCTACATAGTATGTTCTGCTATTATTGTAAATGTTTACATCGCTGTGGCTATTCAACCTTCCAATAAATGTTATACATAATGTTATTACATTACTAGTTCTTTGAAATTACTGTGTTCAGTGTGTTATTTAGGTGGGAAGTGAGGGTTACTTGGCCTTGCAGTCAGTCATGTATTATTACTAGACTGTGGTAAAAATATTTCACTCTGGATTCTAGACTAAAGATGGCCATACAATGTTAGAATTTCAGCCGATTCAGAGATTTCAGCCAACATTCTAACAGTGGGTGGCCCTGCCAGCTCAACAATCTGCGTTGAAGGAGCCGGGTTTAAAATTGTCAGCCATTTAGCTGCTGTCACTGTTGGGGTATTCTGACAGTGGTGTTACAGCCCATCAGAATACAATAGTCTGGCGGAGGGGGGATTCCTCCATCCATGATGTTTAGTGAGGATGAAGGAATCTGTTAGATTTCTTTCACTCTGTGTATAGCCAGCTATTAGTGTATGGCCAGCACACAACAACTGCCTGGGCCCTGATCACTAGTTTATCAATACAGGACTGGTGGCTTTCAGTGCCGGTGTATCAGGCTCAAAATAGGATGAGTGTAGAGACTACAATCCAAAAGGAACCTGCTCTCCAGGAAATTAATTTGCCCCAAAGTTTATGCTGTCACTACACTACAACTTTCTGTCAATCTCGAGAAACTGCAGGAGTATAAATCTATAGAAACAAAGAAGCAGAATGGACTTGGTAATTGCTATGATCAGGAGTTATTTGTGAAGGTTAAATGCTAGGGTTAAGGTTACAGTTTAGATGGTTAAAGAGGATCTGTCAGTAACTTTAAGTAATTAAGCAGCCAATTGCTAGAACTGAACATTGTCATGCAGGGGAGAAGTGACTTCCTAAGCATCCTAAGTAAGATGCAGCATCATACAGTGATGGAGCTTACAAGTTACAATCCACCCTTTGTCGGCTCCAGCATCATATAGTGATGGAGCTTACCAGTTACCATCCACCCTGTGTAACCTCCAGTGTTATATAGTGTAGGAGCTTACCAGTTACCATCCACCCTAGTGTCATATAGTGTAGGAGCTCACCAGTTACTATCCACCCTGAATATATTCCAGTGTCATATAGTGATAAAGCTTACCAGTTACCATCCACCCTTTGTAAGCTCTGGTGTCATATACAGCTGAAGCTTACCAGTTATCATACACCCGGAGTATGCTCCAGTGTCATACAGTGATGAAGCTCACGAGTGTGGATA
>NW_017306539.1:1215793-1279330 GCF_000935625.1 Nanorana parkeri
GTTCTACAACCTAGCAATTGGCTGCTTAAGGCCAAGCACTGTCACATGGGGAAGGCAATATGCTCCTTCATACCCGCAAACCCACCCCTGTTAGAGCAACAGAGCAGGGAAGCTTAAAAAAAAGCATGGATGGATGATTATACCTTGCTGGAGAAGGAGAGACACTATCTACCAGAAGGGACTCTCACTGTACGCTGACTGAATGGGCAGGTAAAAATGTCTCTTTTAGGCTCACCATACAATCTGAACATACAATGTCTATATATTTAACTTTACATCTACCAAAACTATGTAACATGAAGACCTATCTAATCTATCCAATCAATTTGTATCCACTCAGGCGCTGCATACCTGTTGGAAGATCTCATTGAAATTGTTCATCACATGTGTGGTGAAGTTAGGGTTAGAGTAAAATGTTTGTTTTAGGATCAGGCTGAGTATTTTTGGTTACAATAGTCTGATAAAACTATTTTCTCGGTGCAAGAATCAGATTTGGTAGAAATTTGTAAATTAGTCAACATGTGATCATTTAAAAACCATAAAAAATAAATGCTTGGTCCATCATTGCACTGGAATCATACATTTAAAAAAATATATAATTTGAAATGATGGAAGTTATCATTGACCAATTCTTTATTGATAAATGTATGACCTGCATAAACTTCTAGCCTGATAATAAAGACTTCATTAAGCCTTAACACAAGAATAAGTATCTTTATTTTATCCATGTGACTGTAGTTTTGAAACCTCACTGGAATTAACTAAAAATAACTGTCACTTTAAAAAAAAAAAAAATAGGTATCCTTTTCCTAGTGTGTTAGCATATCCTGTGGTCTAAAATTTAAAGATAACACATTTTTTTTATATCTAATACAATAGTTAGCTTGAAATACATACATATTTGTAAGTTCTTCAAACCCAGAGAAGACACCATTTGGGATAACCGTGATTTTTGTGTAGACGATTCTACTGTAAGAAACAAAAATGAAAGAATTTAAGATAAATAAAATCAGTGTTAAAATAGCAACATACTATTTAAAAAAAGAAGTTCTTATCGAGTGTCTATTTCTTATGATCCCAGTGAAAGGCAAAAAGTACTTGGACACTTTAGGTGTCTTTTTGTATCACACATGGAGTCTGGTAGTTTTCCTCTCTGCAACCTCATTGTGTGGTCTGAGAGTGAGACTACAATAGGAAATCTAGTGCTGAATGCATGCAAGTAGGTCAAAAGATATTGGATTAAAGTAAATCTGTCATAACAGAAACAGTGACTACTGGCATTGCTGACTTTTTAAAAGTTACTAGTTCCTTTGTTATCCTGGTCATTTTAAAGCTTCACTGCTTACTGAGTCACATACAAAGAACAAGCATGCAGTGTAGTCAGTAAGGCATATTTTGGGTGAATGACTCAATAGGAAAAAACTATAACAGCTAGGCAACAAATGATTTCTTAAACAAAATCAGATAAATAGCACCAATATATAATTCTATTACAACTCGTCTACTTTTCAATAGTATTTAGTATTGTTAAAGTTGATCTCCAGGCAGCTACAAAACAACCCGTTTTGCATCTTGACACCATCTACGAAGGTTAACTATTAAAATATTGAAATAAAGAGCTTGTTTAGCTTTTCTTATAGAGAGGAACAAAAAGTTAATTCAAAGGGAAACAAATATGTATTCCACTGGCAGAATTAAGTAATTAGTTCCCTAGTGTAAAACAACATTTTTACTAAACTGTTTACCTAAAGTTTATAAATATATATATAATAAAACAGTTTATAACACACACACGCATATACTATATATAATAAAAACCCCATGTTAATGGCCAGGTAGGTGAAGCTGTCAGCTGCATCGATCATCCTGCTTGTACCGAAAACTAAAATGTCAGTTGTAGATGATCTAACCCTTTAAATTCAGTAAATAAAATCACAGCGCAGTTGGGGCAAGAGAGGTTCTAAGATTTAATTCACAGAGGGCTGTTAACTTTCTAACATTAGAAAACTGACTCTTTTGGAAGCCACCTATGCCTACACATCTGGTCTATTTGATCGTTTCAATCTACTCCTTAAACCACCAAACATTTGGATAATAGAAAAAATAGATTAAAAAAACCCAAAACAAAGAAAACAGAAAATGGTGTCATTTACAAAAGGGGGAAAAAAAACTATCATCCCCAAAAAAGGGTTAAAAACAATAAAAAAAATATTACCATCCATTTACTTTTTAAAATATTATATTATACATTATAAATTACCATAAGAAAGAAATATATACAGGACAAAAAGGCACATAAACTTGGGTCCATTTGCACTACTGCACTGTGGTACCATGCATGTTAGTGCAACGAGTGAGATGTGTAATCATCTACATTTAGTATTACTCTCGTAAATGCGTGTGCACTGATGCAGCACAATAGTGTGAATGGCCCCTTTTAGTAGAACCTTGAAGCCAATGTTTTAGGAGATTCACACCTGTATTATGCAGGCTTTACTAAGTTTGTGAAGCCATCTCATTTGAAAGACATTTTATCTTTGCAGCAGCTTGTAGAAGCCAGAGCCGTACTGTTTATCTAAGAGGCTCTGGTAATTCTTTTTAGCAGATGTGTGTGTGGGGAGATTATTACATGTAACAATCCCTCCTACAAAGTCCAGGGAAAAACATAAATGGAAAGCCTACTGACTCTACAAGGTTTTAGTATTTGATTTGTCTTTGTTTATTATTTTCTTCTGTTGCAGTGGATTTAATTGTGCATATAGTAGTGTAATTATCAGTTTGGCTGCCTAGCCTGGCTCAGTGAAATGCCTATTAGTCTGCTCTTGGTTTTTCTTAACTGCAAAAGTGAATGGAGGTAGACAGTTATTCATAACGTAACAAATGTATGATGCCAAGTTAAGCTGTCTAGAACAATGTTAAAGCTCCCACTGCCCTTCCACTAATTCTATTGGCATATATTTTTTTTTTTGGGGGGGAGGGCTTTGCTGGTAGTGTAAGTGGGGGAGCTATGTCCCTAACCCTAAGGGCTGATTTACACCAGCAACTGAGCTACAACTCACAACTTCTGGTGGGTGTTCCCGGGCACAGTGCTGGTGCCCCAATCTCAGCACATTACACTGTTTACTTTTTCTTTGTTGTTAGAACTTCATTGAAATACATATATGCAACTACATATTTCCATTTTTTTTTTGGGGGGGGTGGGGGGGTGTTTGCAAATGTGTGCTCTTTTAAATATCCCTGATAAATCCAGCAGCAGAATTGGAGAGAAGAAGTAAACCCTGCATAAAATAGTCCCAAGACTCTCTATAGGAAAGTTGGCTGTAAACGGTACATAGTAAGAACTCTACGTGTAAAGCAAACAACATTTGATATATTTGTATGTTTTTAGAAGTATAACATGTATTTACACAAACAGCAGTTAAATACATCATCACTTTGGACATTTTTTTAAGCTGATTTCCAGAGACAATTAAAGGGAAACTATATTAGTTTTGGGTCAGTTGTATTTGAGTTTCTTAAAAATCTTTTAAAGCATTTAAATCCCAGCTCCGTGCCCCCTTCCCCCACACCCTAGGGAAGGCCTTTCTGCATGAAACCCATGCCATCAATACGGTATGCTTTTTAAAAATATCTTTTGATTGGTACTGTGACATGCTGGATCCTCTTCCTCTTTGGTCTTATCCCAGTGGTGGGAGGTCCTGAATAATACAGAGAGCATTGTTGGTGTGATCACATTAGCACTGTTCACTGCATTAATACACTATGGGGTCTATTCACGAAGCTGCCGAAGGATCTGGCCGTAGCTTCGGCCGATCCTTCGGCTAGCTTCGGCCCCAGGACCCCTTCGGTTCAGTATAGTGAATAGCCCGTACAGCTCCCAAAATTCACTCGGCTGCCCTCGGCAGCTTCGTGAATAGACCCCTATGAGTGTAGAGCACCACACTCAGCGGGAGTGGCCCTGGAAGACTGAGGACATTGTGTTGTGAATGAGAAGTACTGCTGGTACAGCTCCATACATAAGATGAATATTGCAGGCAGAGCTGGTTTTAGTTTTTGTTTAACCTCCAGGGAGACATTTTTGGCCCAGAGTTTAAATTCTGTAAACAAGGGTCTTCTTTTAGCAAAGCTGAAGAATGAAATAGCTGCACACGTAAAAAGGAGACTAGAGCACCATTTACTGGCGCAGCAGAAAAATACATAATCTTAATATGTTAATATGCAAGATTTCATACTTATGTGACTAAAAAAGAATTGCATTTTTAGTTCTTACCGTGTAAAAAAAACTGGATACATTTTCTTCAAACTAAGAGGAAATAGCATAATTTGTGCCAATAGTGACATTGACCTTATTTGTTTAAAAATATAATTCTATATAGCTGTTTTAATTCTTGAAAATTGCCTCACATGTTTTACATTAATTGTTGACAAAATGCTCAGTGGGAAACTGCAGCTGCTTCCTCAATTCTACTGACCATGTGCCTGCTTTCAAACCACAGCTCCCAACATGCATTGCACCTGTGTGATGGTAAAAGGTGCTCATGAGTCACATATGACTAGACAGCAAAGAGCTGGAGGCAAGGTGTACAGCTCATGTATGTAACTAAAGGGGGTATATAAGGGGGCATATTAGGGACTAGTAAATTAAAATGAAAAGTGGTCTCCTGGCTGGAGCTTCTAAAGAAAAAGAAGCATTAAACTGTTACATGTAGCATCCTGATGATGTGTTGCATATCCTTATGCAAATAGCATTATCTATTCCATGTATAATGGGAAACTATCATTCCATGTGATTTTCTTCTTAACCGGGGGTTCGGCTTTATTAAAAACCACCATGATAGCAAGATGGAAGGAAGCCTTTAATATTGTGACCTTTTCTTCGATGTAAAGGAATGTTACAGTCATACCATTACAATGCCAGCCGCTCTACCACTAAGAAGACAGCTAATTGAATCTTGAATTAGAAAAGTGTCTTTTCTCTAGCAAACTTATATAATAAATAGCCAATTCATAATTTTTATCATTCAAGTAAAGATGTGCTTACTAATGTCTGTTTTTAATCAATTTTCCATTTAAGCTCTTTATCTTAGCATCTCTAGTGAATGGAACACAGCTATGACTGTTATTGCATGCCATATATTACTTCTGGTTTTATCTTCCTTCTTTCATCATTTTTACTACAAGCTTATATCTGGCTTGGGCTATTTCCTGTTCTTATATGTACTTGACTTTTTGCCATCATTTTATATAATCTATACTTGTATAATGACCTAGAATAATTTGTAGTGGTACAGATAGAATATAAAAAGAAAAGATGCTAAAGCATTTTGCATACACTGGTCTACAAGGAGGAATCCTCGGAAACAAAAGTAGCTAAATGTTACCAGAATTGGGTCACTAATAAAGGAAAATTAAGTCCTGAGTATTAATTGGCTCCAGTTTCCAAGATACAGCTTTAGGTCAAAATTGCATCAAAATATTGAAAAATGACAAGGGGGATGTGCGATTATGCTCCATAATAGGGATGCACCTATACTGATAATAGCATCAGTATCAGTGCCGATGCCGAGTATTTGGGTGAGTACTCATACTCCCCCCAAAGTCCCGATGACCACTCCTTCAAGAAGCGACAGTTAAGCTTCTTTCCTGGTGTTTGCAAGTCTTCTTTCCTGGAGTCTATTTGCTCTCATTTATAAGCAGACATTACACTAGAAACATAAATCTGGTGCAAAGCGCGTCAAATATATACCATGCGACCATATGCAAGTGCAAACAGTCACAATTGCGTTAATAAATTCCCCCCAATATGTTCTAAGTTCAGTTAGTGCTGAACTGCAGTTTGTGCTAATTAGCTGGGCTAAAATGCTGGGGAATGTTTGCATTCTTCCGTGGACTGCCAATTTCATGTGCACTTTACCTTTTGCTAGTTTTATCTGATCTGAATTGATCTGAGTGGCTGCCATACTTGTATTTAAAGACGAGCTGGAGGTCTACAGCTGTTTTGTGTGAGTCTGGGCTTCTGGTGGGTTGCACCTTTAAAGCAGAAGTAAATCTTCTCCAATACCCTTCCCTCCTACCTGACACCCCCTTCTCTTCTAGGAAAAAAAAAAAAAACTACTCCCCCTGGACGGAGTGTAACTCACACAATGACATGTGATCTCTTCTCAGTGTAGAAGTACTATGAACCCAACCAAGCAGGCATGTTCATGAGTTATAGAAAGAGGATTGGGTAAAGCTGGTTGTCATTGAACCCAGAAGAGA
Source organism: Nanorana parkeri (assembly GCF_000935625.1). Taxonomy (NCBI): domain Eukaryota; kingdom Metazoa; phylum Chordata; class Amphibia; order Anura; family Dicroglossidae; genus Nanorana; species Nanorana parkeri. Next base: position 1,222,052 of record NW_017306539.1, read on the forward strand.
AGCAGCGACCGGAAGTGTTGTCTGCAGTAGGAAGAGATATTGCTGTGAAAGAGGTTTTCTAATTTAATTACTGCTGTATAATACAAACACAGAAGGAAAAACCGCTTATCAAGCATTGGCCGATTTGCTTCAACAGTGAAAAAGTTCCTTTCTGTTCCTCTAAAACAATAGGGGATTCCTCAGATCAAGGTATAGTGTGTGAATTACATATTCTATACAAACTGGCTAAGCACACATGAATGCTCATGCTTAAATGAATCCGTGGCATTTAAAAAATTCCATATTTTACATACAGTAAATGAGCTTGGATCAAGACCTCACTGATCTCAGTAGCCGCAGGCATCCTAAAATGTAACATTGGAAGCAATGAAGTCATTCTCTTAGCAGCTCAGCTCACCCTGCTCTCCTATCCCACCAGTGACTAAGTATCCTTCTAGTCCTAAAATCTCTAATGTAAACACAGAGCCGGTGCTCTGGCAAAGCACAGGCAGGAGGAAAGAGAGAACTGCGGGAATGTCTTTAGATCTGCTGCTGTGAATTAGAAGATACATTTTTACAGTGTCTGATGTTAAAGTGGTCAGAGTGGGTTTGTTGTAAAGCTCATTTGCTGCTTCATGGAATGACTCAATTCTATAGAAACATGAAATAGAGTATAAATGAAATGCATCACTCCATAACCCCATTAGTATATTTTAAGTGTCATAGAAGAGCTGACAGCTTTCTAATATATATTCTCAAAAATATAACACATTTTAAAGTTTTAAAAAGTGGCAAAAAAGGTTTGATATTCGTAAAACTCTTAAAATATAGTAGTTGTAAAAGCCAATAATAATTATATCTAAAATGCTGATATTGTTTTTTTCTTTTCTAATTCATTCTAATACTCTACTACTGACACATTTACAAGACTAAAAAAATGATAATATATTTACATTAGCCAAGAAAAAATAAACTTTTTTACGTTGTCCTCCACCTTCCCTGGGATATACTTACCTTTGTTTACCACACTCGGTTCAACATTTGGAGCCAAAGGAAATATCCAGTACTTCCAGGTACGGAGGAGCATGTATCACAGTCTATATGACAGCATTGAGTACATTTCAGATGTCACTCAAATATGAATTTGGTGACTCATAGCTGAGAAAGGATGGTCCTTCACTCCATACAGCAGCATGAACAGTGGGGAAACAAAAGCGAAATAAGTAGGGATGCGCCAATACAGATACTAGTACTATACTTGTACTCGCCCAAATGCTCCGATACTTACCTCCGATACTGGAACTTCCGGCCGAGGGAGCATGGAGCCGGCTTCTTTTCCAATGAGGAAGCCGGGCGGTGGGTTATGATTCGCCTCCCGGCTTTCTGATTTGCTCGGAAGCCGGCTTCACTTGCTGCTAAGCAGCCTGGCTTCCGGACCAATCAGGAAGCCAGACGGCACCTAATGTCTTCTTTTGCTAGAACACCGGCTTCACAGGCAATCAGGAACATGATCCACTGCCCGACTTCCTGATAATCAGGGCACAATGCACCAGTACTCGGTATCGTCGAGTACAGAGAAAAAAAATATTGGTACTCGATAATGAGAAACAGGTATCGGTGCATCCCTAGAGGTAAGTATATGCTGCTGGGGACTGCTAAGTTAAAGTGAACCTGTTGCTTTGCCAAACGCAGGTTCACTTTAAGATTTTAACTAAAATTACTGAAAGCCTAACTCCAGGCTCAGGATCCCCCAGCTTGTTTACCCTGCTCCTACCATTGGAGCACTCCAAAATTTTGTATACTTATCTTTTTCCAGGAGTCTTTGGTCTGGTCTGGACATTGACAAGATGATATTGACCAGCACAACAAGGCAAACATAGTGACCTGATTAAGGGACCATTGTAGGATCCAAGACATTGCTGTTACATGTGATGCCATGTCAAATACAGTTGCATTGATACATTGGACCTTGGTGTGTGGGTGACTAACTTGTCGATGTCTGGATTCCTGCTGTGCCATCCGCAAGTCATTCCAGGACCCATCTGACTACTATATTAGGATTATGGTCCGGAGTGCAATGGATATGATTTTGGTCTTGTCTGGTGACGTGACAGGTCCACTCCAGCCTCTTCTTCCTCTGGTGGAGTTTGGATCCCAGATGCTGCAGGGCCATGTAATGTATTGACAATACTCTCTGCTGCATTCTCCTGCTGGTCCATGGCAGGGTTTGGAGCCATGATACCCTGGACTCACATGAAATGGGATAAATGATGCTAAGCTTCATTCAATGTGGAAAAGTAGTGGCTCTGGAATGTTGATCAGGAGGTGAGAGTGCGTTAATATAGTGGCAGACAAAGGGTTAATATTACAGCCGGGGCTGATTTTTATTTTGTAAACAGGTTGGGGACTGTACTATTTCTTTTTTATCTGAAGCCAATCTTGGACTATGAAGAAATAAATAAGGGTTTCCTATTGCATTGCCTTAATGTGATTGAAAATAAGCCAGACGTTATTTTTTACTTCTTTGATTCTTCTTCTAATTCAAGGAAACTTTCTCCTAAAAAAAACTATTTCTAGTATAGATTGTGCCACCTTTTTTTATTTTAAATCCACACAAAAACTACTTGCGTGACAGGACATCTTTCTGACTCAGTCCACCGTTCACTGTAATTTCTCTTGAGTTTTGTACTTCTGTTGTTTCTATCTTTCTTTCTTACTTTACTTCTAGCATTTGTAAGTGTTATCTTCACTGTATGAAGCTATAATTAGACAACCTGCAACATATGGATCTGAAACTTGGAGTTTAACACAAGAGGATGAGACAATAATTCAAGTATGAGAAGAGAAGTGTTGAGGAAAATCTATCAAGCAGTATGTGAAAATGGATTATGGAAAAAAGAACAAAATGTGTTAAACCAGCAGAGAACTAGTAACATTTGGCCTGGGGAGCAAACATGACCAACTAGCCCTTTTGTGGCAGGTACAGAATTCTGTACAAAGTGTGCCATGCTGCATCATTGGTTGGCAGGCATGGTGAAAGTTGACATCAGAATGAGTTACAATGCCACGCTCTGCGACTACACCAATCAGCGTTGATGCTGTCTCCGGTCACCATGACAATGGATGACGCGGATTCCCTGCGCCGGCGCACTAGAACTAGGGGCGAAGACTCCGGTTTGTGATATCCCGTCTCTCTTTGGCCACTCCAGCGCCTGCATTTGATTTATCTGCATCGATGAACCGGACCTTAACCACACTCTGGAACTGGACGCTGATTGCAATGGGTATGATATATGTTTCTTAAGCTGGTATTTCACTGTTTATTTTTTTTTGTATGTATTTGAAAATGGAAGATTTTCCCGCTATTATGATGTCACAGGGGGGTGTTGCTTTTGATTATTGGTTAGCTTCATGAGGTATATATTTGGTTATCAAATGTCAGTGTATTGTCACTCTTTATGCCCTGATGAAGAGACCCTGCGTGGTCTTGAAACGTTGGCTCTTGTGATTGTGTGATGCCTATGTCCAATAAATGGACATGTTGGATTATTCTACTGAGTGCTGGTGATTCCTCTTTCTACAGGCATGGTGAAAGGAAATGTTTTTTGTGGCACACCTTTATCTTTTAGCAACATCTTCCGTTAAAGCTTTCAGCATTCCCTCACAAGACATCTCAAAGTAATGATATTTTTCCAGCTTCAAGACTAGACTAGAGAAAAACTAAAAAATTAGGAGGCAACTGTCATTTTTAATATATGATAGGGATGCACGGATACCATTTTTTCCCAGACCAAGTACCAATACTTGTCTTCACAGATGCAAGTACTGATACATTTTAGTTTAGTGTCATGTGACAGTTTTTCTAAAGTAATACAGACTAATGATTTCAGGACAGTGGTGGAACACCAGGGCCTAGTCACAGCTGCAACCTCTGCAACCCTGGTAGTTCTCGTGAAACTGCCAAGTATCGGCACTGGTATCTGAACATCCCTACTTTCAGCAAGTTCCCTGAATTCCCTCTGCCAGAAGCTGTGTTTGAAAGTCTGAATAGGGAGCAAGTATCTATATAATGGTGCTTGTTTTCAACTAGGTTGTAAAATAAAAAAAATTATACTCACCCCATCCTCTGCTGCAGTGATGTCCTTCGGCGTCCGCACTTCCAATACACAATGTATTGGACCTGATGACTCCAGGTTCCTTAGACCGCTTCCTCAGAGGGGGAGAGAGGCTGGGAGGTCTTTCTGGCTCCGAGGTTCAGGTGAGTATAATTTTTTTTATTTTTGCAACTAGACAAACATGAGAACTTAACCCTCACATTGCAGGGGTCCCACTGGAATATTTATTTTTTAACGTTGTAATCACATCGTCACACTAACATTCTTTTTATTTGTTGTGAACCATTACTTCCATGCAGATAGGAGCACTTCTGCAGTGGCTTCTATCTTCTAGACGTTTCTCTATGGAGCCACTGCAGCATGTGTGCTCCCCCGGGACTACACCAATGTGGAAGTTAGGAATTAAGTTAAAAAGCACATGGAGGACAGAGATCTTTAAATATAATAACCTAAATCAAATAAAACCTTTACAAAAGCATTTTTTTGAAACAAAAAGATTTTTGACAATATTAAATACTATTAAATAGAGAAGTTGTTTCTAAATGGAGGGTTTATTACTACATTAAAAGAGAACCATAGTTCTCCTGAGGGTCACGGGAGGACATATACTAGCGTCCTCCTGTGACCCAAAGCTCAGTATATTGCGAGCTACAGCTCACGATATACTGAGAACGCCGCAGCCAGGACGGATCCTGACAATGCTGTCGAGATCCATCCAGCTGCGTGAATGACAGCTGGCTCTGACTATCTAGAGGCAGAACCAGCTGTACCCGCCCCTCCCGCCATCCGTTCCTCCACTCAGCGCTGGAGGATCGGAGAGGGGAGGGGGGAATCCCTGCAGGGAGCGGTGACTGCAGAGTGAGGTCACCGCTATCTGCAGGGAAATGATCGAGAAGTGTGCCAGCAACGTTATGCGTTCGCTCACTTCCCGATCTGTTGAGCCGACGTGTGACAGTTTAATTGTCACACGTCGGTTCGAACTATGAGGATGAGTGATTTTCACTCACCTCACAGTTCTCCTTTAAGTAGTAGCAGTATTATGTACAAATAATGAACAGAGGACTGTTTTAGAATAAATAAAGTGCAGCCATAAGGTATATCACTGATGAGGTAAGAAAAAAATATATAGTTGACTCTTAGGAAAACTTAAAGTGGAACTCCTAACTATTTTGTTAGTATTGGATAGTGCATTGATGGGCTAAAACTTTTGAAAGGTTTTTATTGCTATCTGTGCCCACTATTGTCTTTGCCTACTGCCAGAAATAGAACACGAACTCAAAGAAACAATCCCACATTTTACAGTTGTCACTAAAATAGGTGACCCATCATTTTTTTTTCTTTAGTTTCTATACAAATTTAATTACATTCCTAACGAAGGTTGTAAATCTTCCCCATTCTGTCCATATCCCCAAAGCATTTTTTAATGGTGTTATACTTTAAACCTGAGGTTGGAAAAGGAATTCAAGTGACAGAGAAGAGTGGGCATACATTATACAGGAGACCAAGGCTCTTTAGGAGAAAAGTGAATTCAGTCTCTAGTGTAGAGAAAATGAGTGTGCATGTCTACACCTAACACTCACAGGCACACACACACAAATATATACACTCGCTTTGGCATCAACCATATTTACTCTGGACCAGCTTCCCGATAGCGACATAAGTGGACCATACCCGCGCAATGTGTCTTGTAGCCTCCACCAAGGGTTCATCTGGTATGGTGGCAATGTAAGAGCACAACTGGGAGACAGTGGTCACCCCATAACAGGATGTGCCTGAACAAAGACCTTTATAGCAGGATCAAAAGGTATTCTTTCACTGAAAACTGCAGATTTAAAAGCATTGAACACAGTTTTTAAAATCACATTAACAGTGATTAGGTTTAAAATTACTTCAACTATCATTAGTACAGAAGGAGGAAAATAAAATTAATAAGAAAAAGAAAGAATGAATTACAAAAGAAGATCCATCATTTAGAATCGTAATCGCTGTAACTTGACAGACTTTGTTTTTTTATTCAGCCTTCCTTTATAGGTTGAGTAATCAGGTCTGGTTCTTAGTCTGTTGGTATTTTTCCTTTCCTGATGGGCCCAGCTCAAAAGCCCTTTTCTGTCCATTTATTAAAAGAACCCTACATATGGTAACCTTTTACTCAAAGACAGAATTATACTTGAAATGTGAACGAAAAAATAAGTAGTTGATCCTATCACTCTACAGCCCTTAGAGCAGTAAATAGTTTGTCGACACAAGAGTACAAGAAAGAAATGCAATTTTCTTCCCGTGAATGTATGAGCCCTTCACACTTGGAAGATGAGACAGTAAGACTCAGCTGCAACAGCCCTAATACCCTGTATTGCTGCTGTGACACTGGGATAAGGTAATACATTCAGTGCTATTCAGTGAGAGCACATCAGATACTGCGCAGCTTACACCTGTTTTTTTAACAATGACAACCCCATTGTAAACTATACAATCTGTATTGTTTGACGTTTCTTGCAGAAATGTTCCAGTTTTGTGCCAAAGTGTTTGAAGAAGAAACATGGCAGAATAGGAACCATTCCTAGGTCAGAGGCAGCTTTATTTTCAAGTCTTTGACTAGCAGAATTTTCAGATTTTTTTTCTTTGATTCAGTTAAATCAGCACTAAATACATAAGTGAAATACACATATAGGAGCTTTTGGACCTTTTTGACCTTCCAAATTTGTATTTTCTACCCGGTCCTGAGATTTACACAACTCTGCCACACAGCAGAGCCCCCTGGCAGGGGAGGGGGCCTATTTTTTCTCAACTGCTGTTTCACTTTAAAGAAGAACTCCAGGATCTCTTTAAATGAACCCTTGCAGTGGTGCTACCCCCATACTGCAAGGGTTTACTGCTTGTTTTGGTTTAGGGAGGAAAATAAAGACCGCTGCCTCTTCCCCCCCCCCCAGGCTCCAACAGTCTAAGGACCCGTAACATCATCATGTCTAATGCCAGTCCATTAGACATGAGCATGCCGAGGGACATACTACAGCCAGAGCAGAGGGAGAGACAGGTGAGTGGTCACTGCTGCCAAAGATCGGGTGAATATATTTTCTTTATTTTTGCTCCTAGACCAAAGGGAGCACTTAACCCCAATGAGGGTAGCCCCAATGCAAGAGTTAATTTCATTAAACCCTGGGGTTCTTCTTCAACTTGCAGGTCCCCTCTCCACCCCCAGTGTCAGTGGACAGGGAAAGAATAATCAGCACTCTGTTGAGCTAATTTTTCTGTAACGCTGCTATCTTCTCCTATCAGAATGCTCCTTGCACTGCAGTACACCCGATTGGCTCTTTGTGGTGCTTCTCCCTCCCCCACTCTGAGCTGCTGTACAGGCACTGTAAGAGGTTGACAACAAGCCAGGTGCTTACAGTACTTTTATTTTATTAAAGATTACAGAGCTGCATTAATGAACTGCATTCATTTGTGCTTTTTATATCTGCCTGGAGTGCAGTTTATATTATTTGGATACACAACAACAACAACAACAACAAAAACAAACAGAGAAAGGAATGTTCATATATGTGAAATTGTACACACATAAATAAAAAATATATAATATCACTGACTTGATACCGTGGCTTGGTGGTATAACGGTATTACAACCTCTCCACAAAGGTGTTGTAATTGGTGGCCTTATTTTAGCTGGGATAGAGACACATAAGTGTCCATCTATACTTTCCTGAGACATCATGACCCACCCCAGAGGTCTGTACAGACTCCCCCACAGAGCCTCGCTGTGCAAATCAGTCATAGGAAAGGACCACAATGTATCCCTCCTTGTTCTTTTTGATTGCACATCTTTACCCACTAAAGAGACATGGCATCTCACACCTCCGTATAAAAATAACTGGAAGCTTTTTGTCATACTGCAGACCCAGCACCATGGTGCACATGAATGTTCTTGCCAATGCACTTAAAAGAATCAGCAATGAAGAGAAATGTTGTAAATGCCAAGTTCTCATCAGACCATCCTCAAAAGCAATTGTACCATTCCTTACAGTAATGATGAAGCATGGCTACATTGGTGAGTTTTAAATAGTTGATGATCACTGGGCCGGAAAAATTGTCAGTCTCACAAGGCAAGGCATCATCAGCCCCAGATTTGATGTGCAGCTGAAGGATCTGGAGAAGTGACAGAACAACCTCCTGCCTTCTCGTCAGTTTGGATATATTGTGCTCACAACTTCCACTGACATCATGGGCCAAGAGGAAGCAAGACACAAACACACAGGAGACCAAATCCTGGGATTCTTTCTCTACATGTTAAAGCAAGCAGGACAATAAACTATTATCAAAAATGCATGCCTTATTTTTGACTATTGGAGGGAAAATGTACCTGTATTATCTCTAGCAAGGACTCATACGGCAGATGTCTTTTGCAGAGTATGTTAGAAAATGAAGGAAAGAATCACATTGGCTTCTCGGAGAAGCATAGACATATTACCTTCCTGTGGTTTGTATACATCACTTTTAGTATTTTTGATCCCCCCAGTTAAAAGACATTAATCAAGAAAATCAGAATTTGGCCAGAATAATAGCATGTGTTAAAGGAGAACTATGAGGTGAGTGCTTTTCACTCACCTCATAGTTCTAGCCGACCTGTGACAATGAGACTGTCACAGGTCGGCTCAGTAGATCGAGAGGTGAGCGAACACATACCGGCGTTCACTCACCTCTCGATCCTGTCACGGCTCTCTGCCGTGACAGGGGAGGGGCTGGATTCCACCCTCCCCCCTCCGATCCGCCAGCGCTGACTGGCGGAACGGACGGGGAGGGGGCGAGTACAGCTGGCTCTGCCTCTAGATAGGCAGAGCCAGCTGTCAGTCACGCAGCTGTGCAGATCCAGACATATTTGTCGGGATCCGCTTCAGCTGCGGCGTCTCAGTATACCGCGAGCAGTAGCTGAGCTTTGGGTGACGGGAGTACACTAGTGTGTGTCCTCCCGTTACCCTAAGGAGAACTATGGGGAAAAGCCTTAACCCCATAGTTCTCCTTTAAGGTGCTGCAGGGAGCTGCGTATTTGGGAAAACAGATACCAACTTTATGCCTAAAGACCCCTTTAAATGAAGCAATAACACTAACATTTACAGAATATGTGCAGTGCTTTACATAAGTATTCACCTTCCCAGTGCTGGGACCTCTTTTACTGGTTTGGATATCTGCCAGCTTCACTTTTAAAGCATAAGGTCACTTTTTGCAAAAATTAAAGACATGCATAATTAATAATATATTTTAAAAATGAATTTCTTTAATATTTGCATTCAAGCCTGGAAAGCATTGCAATTGTGATCACTCGATCACAGCTGCAAAGCTCAGGCTTCTGCACATTCTTTACCAGGCAGAGCTTTTATGGAGGTATGGAGTTTTAGTTAGGCGAGATGAGGGGAAGGATGGCTGGACTTCAAACTGCATTAAATCACCTCATACGGCAACCAGCTGTCCTTACTTTAGGTAGAGCTGCCTATATTCCCACATCTTGATAGAAGGAGGATGGCTGGACTCCATATGAGGTAGTTTAAAGTCCAGCCATCCTTCCACCCATCTCTCCTAACTGAAACCCCGTACCTCAGTACGAACTCTGCCTTGGAGAGAAGCCTGAGCTTTGCAGCTGTGAACGGGTGATCACAATTGCAATGCTTTCCAGGCTTGAATGCAAATATTAAAGAAATGTATTTTTTAAATATGTTATTAATTATGCATTTCTTTAATTTTTGCAAAAGGTGAACTTATTCTTTAACTTTCCTAATTACAAAATAAATGTAAAAATGTGCCCCTTTCAAAATGTAAACTGAAAAAGTCAGAGAAGATTAGGTTTTCTATAGTGCTTAAACACTTCCTGTTCTAGGGTGGCAACACTGCTCCTCCACAGATGCAATAAGAATGTCTACCCATAACTTCCTGCAATAGGCACCTGCTTTATTGCATGCTTGCTAATGCTAACCTTACAATATGAAAGGTTACAAGGGTCAGTTCTCTAAAGCCAAACACATGCAATACATACTTTTACTAATAAAGTAGAATTAAACCTTTTTTTTTTATTTGCATATATCTACTGCTAGCAAGCAGTAGACATATGCAAAAAAAATAAAAACAATTACAAAGTTACAAAACAGATTATTACTTACCTTTGTCTCCTCTGCACGCTTCCATCTGAAGATCTGAAGATTCTGGAGCGGCCGTGAAGGATCATGGGGTGGAAGCATGTGCAGTAGAGATCAACGGCAGGCAGAAGAGAAGAGACACAAAGTAAGTCAATGCAGCAGCCCGGCAGTGTGTATGCGCACAGACACCACTGGACAGAAAGACACAGCAGTCAGCGCTGGATCAGAGACCGGCACCGGCGCTGGAGGGACTACTGAAAACCACTGGAAAGAAGAAGATGATCGGATTAAGAAGCATCATTGAAGGTAAGTCCTTAAAGCAGCATGGGAGATGTGACTTTAATGTCACTTTAACATCTACGTTTTCAATTAGCTAAAGACTGAATTTACCCGTATTGTATTTTTCTCATTTTATTGTGATATTTGTATGTAAATAGGGAGTTCATAGAAATTATTGCAGGGTTTTTTTAGACATTTAAAATATTGCTGGATTCTAACTACTGATAACTGAGCAGCTATATGAGGTGTTTATGAGAAGATGGAGCTATTCAAGGTGGAGATAAAATAATAATTCATAAATCCCGAGCACTAAAAATCTACAACAGTTAAATACATATCTCATACAAAGATGCTTAGAAAGAAGACTGCACACCCATGCAATAATTAAGTATGCAAATTAAACCCTTTGATGATAAAATTATTGTTAGAAAAAATAACAAACACAGGTAAAATGACTCATACTGCTTAGTGAATTGACCCTAAAGCCGACATTCGTTCAGCCAAATATTTCCTACAAGTAAAATGTGTATTAATGATGGAAACTCAGTCATGGCTCTCTGATTTATGAACATACCTAACCTTCAACTTCAATCAGTCACACTTGGCCACTAACCCAGCTCTCCCCACTCAAGAAAATTCAACTTGAAGTGTATTATTAGATTTATTACAAACCCATCTTCTGTGTTATATCCTTTCATAATACAACTAATTTGTTATTTCAATAGGAGGCATAAATCAACAGTCCGATGGTCCCGTGGCAAATGAAATAGCCCAGATTGTAAAACATATTTTGGAATAAGTTGGAGAATAGAGAAGGATGGTCTTAAAGACCTGGTGACACCGAAGATCTATCAGAGGTCAGGCAGAGGAAATCATATATGACTATGACAATTTTCTTCCTAAGCTGGACACCAAGGAATGAGACAAAATAAATAATGATACGCGTGTGCTGCAAAGATAACAGCGGCTGAATGGAAATTAATAGCTAGGGTTTGCACTGTGAAATAAAATCCCCATTGATATACTTTAAACAATACATTTTGCTATTTTTCTCTGCAATTAGCTATCTGGACAAATTTGCAATTTTGGAATGAGTTATAATTGTCTACAGAGTTGTGTATAGAGTGCCGACAATCAAAAAACATGTCAAGCGTGACTCCCTGAAAACGTTTATTCAGAGGGCTGCAGAAATATGTAGTAACGTGTGAACAATGGGAAATCCTGTGGAGTGTTACCTGCATCTGCGAAGAATTAAAGAATACTTGACCTTAATCGCACAAAATGTTCTAACTGAAATAAACAAACATCTAAATACAAGTGGCATGCATATTTTTACTTGGATCTTGGTGTTCTCTGTGTATTTCCTCTAGATCTGTGCAGTAATCCAACATGAATCTCCTGTACTTTGCCTCTGTCTAGAAGCTTCCTGTAATTAAGACCTGTCACTGCTACTCCATCTCCTTGTGCAGGGTGACTGGCCTTGTATCCACCCCTCCGCAGTTTCCTGCAGGCAGTCTGTAGTGGATGGGGCCTACTGGACCCCTCCCACAGCTCTGTTCTCTGCACAGGCTATGTACAGCACAGTGATACAAGGTAATATCTGAGTTTGCAAACGCATTTGGAGAATGTTTATCCTTTGTGGTTATTAATTAATACATTTAAATGAAAGTTTTTGTTCCTGGAGTTACATTTAAAGTGTATGTAAAGCCACACTGGTTATATTTTAGTTAGAATTTGGAAGGATAAGATCCTCAATCAGGGTTTTATTGTTGTTTGTGTCTCCACTAGTTAGATTCACCCTCTTTAATTCTCTAAACAGAAAGTGATGGTAAATGTAACATTTTACAGTGGTCTTCAGAACAACAGCTTATGGGAAATCTTCTTATGGGGCAGGGATATGAGGTCTGGGGAGGCAGGTAAGGCAGAGCCTCATCTGCCATTATGGAAGAAAAAGGTATCAGCTTCAAGTCTAAGGTCAAAACTACAAAATGCCCCTGACTTGGAGTCAAAGGCTTGAGCTCCGTGGATGGTTTGGCCCAATGGCAAAGGGTCATTGGTTTAAGCCGTCAAATAAAATAAAATAAAATAAAAAACACTGGCAGCATCCATCAAGATGTCTCATCAGTGATGAGTAAGTGTCTCCTCCCTCCGCCAGACATAGCTCGGTGACCAGGCTCTACATTTTGTGTTAGACATGAAAGACTGTATCTATTGCCGCCCAGGCAGGTGACACCAGCCAAATACTTAAATGATGCCCATTTGAGTCCAACATAAGTCTGTGAAGGTTCTCATTCACCCAGCTCATGGTATATCTGTAAAAAATAAGTCAAGGCAACTGGACTTGCGGTATTTTTCTTGAAGACGTTTCAGTGGTCCTCCAACCAGCTTTTTCAATTCAGAATGACTGGTGCAAAAATTATCTGGGAATAAATATGGTGAATGTTGCTCCAATCCACATAATCTGTTAGTCGCAATCAGGTGTTGATTGCATTTGCATAATTGGAGATGTTAATAACCTGTTAAAACAGCATTGTATGTGGCAGACAATAGATGTCTCACCCCCCCCCAAACAGATTATGTGGATTGGAGCAGCAGTCACCATATTTATTCCCCAATAGTTTTTGTACAAGTCATTCTGAATTGAGAAAGATGGTTGGATGACCAGTGAAACGTCTTCAAGAAAAATACAGCAAGTTCAGTTGCCTTGACTTATTTTTTTACAGAGTCCAACATAAGTTTATTTTGTTGCAAGCAAGGCATACTCATACACTCAAGTTTTAGCTATAAAGAATATGGCCATATGTTTGAGCTCGACTGCCACATCCAGATTGCATTTAGGTTTTTGTCTATTTAAGGGGCCCAAAGGTGTGCAGTCCATATTGTCATAAAACACCTAAATTATGTGACCTTGAGAGCGCATATTAAAATTTCCCCCGTTTTCATATATACAGTATACAGCAGTTAAGTAAACACTGATCAAGACACATCACTTTGCAAGTCACTTCTGGCTGTCAATGCTCAGTCTAACAAACCAGGGCACACATAAGGAATATGATCTGCTAATATGTAAAGAGAGGTGAATTGAACTGAACCTTGGCTCAAGGTGCACATTAGTTGACATTCATCCAACACAACCTTTTTTGGCCAAACTAGGCAACAATCCAATATCTACAGGACAGTGCACATTAGTCCCAAACAAAGTACAAAACAAAAAACATTGGCTTATCACCATTGTTTTCTTTAGTGCCAGGAATATATGTAGGAGGCTCCTTTCCCTCCTCCAGAGAGATGAACTGCAACAGGACTGAATGCAAGGCCAAGCTACCCTCACTGCCCACCTAAATAAAACACTGAAACACCAATAACTTTAAACAAAATGAATATAACAATTATTGGAAAGTTGAATGGCCACAGCAATGCAAAAATTTTCAAGAAACAGAAATATACCCAACTAACATAACATGTGACCAACAAAATATAATTTATATGAATAGTGCAAAAATAATGCTGTAAACAAACACTTAGGTCCCTGACAAGTGCCAAAACACCACTCACCACTTACGGGGGGGGGGGGGGGGAACTATGGCCCATGTTACTGTACCAGTCACCGTCCGCCTAAAGTCTGGCCCAGGTGGGTACACCCAATAACAGACCCCAAAGCCCTTACTGGCTGCAAACGCTATACAGCCCAGGAGCCCTACCATTGGCATTTCCATACTACTCTGCCCCTTTATCCCTGTGCGGAGAGCCAGTTCTTCATCGTTGAATGCATGGTACTACCGGGGACCTTACCAATGGATGATCAACCTAGAAGAGAAACATGTTAGCCAAATCTTCCCCAGGCAAATTATCACCAGTAACATAACCAAAAGAGAACATCCCTTCACTCTAAATAAAATGAATGTATCTCCTCCCCAACTCCACACTTGCAGAAATCTGGTGGCATAAAAAAACAACTAACCTGAATAACTAAAGGGGAAGGTGAGGTGCACTAATTCCTGTGCTCTCCCACCTAAAGGTAGTTACATTATGCCATAAGATGGCCAACCATTACTCCACTCTCCAAACTAAACCCACCTATCGTTATGCTAGCTGGCCCTCCTGCCCCCTTTACCCACCTAAAAGAAATACACCCTCCCCTCCAATACTTACCTAGACCCTCCTAGCTCGGGTCTGACCTGCATTCATCGAGTTCCTCTTCCACCTATTTCTCCATAGGGAACTATCACACCACTAAAATGTGTAAGTCACTGGCTCATGAGATATGAGAGGGATGTTTTATGCACATCTGACCGTTCAATATTGTAGTCAAAGAAAAATCATATATATTTTAGAGATCAGATGCAATAAATACAATAAACAAAAGCTAAGCGATTGGTCCTAGAGAAAAAGTCAGACAACTTTTTATTAGTGTGGGGTTAAAATTGATTAAAATGATCAAAATAATGAGCTACATATATAAAACAGCAGAAAGAGGAAAGAGAGAATAGGGATTTCCTTTCTCTATTAGAATTCAGCTCCCATGGCATTGTTTCTTATTACCAGGGTTATTCACAAAACGGAGAAGTCAGAAGGAAGGGAACAATCTAGGCAGTGGCATCACAGGGGGGATACGGCCCACACCCGGGTGACACCCTTGGAGTGGTGACACCAGAATGACTGACAGTCATTTTGGTGTCACCCCTTCCAAAAAGTTGGGCACTCGGTCATGGACCGAGAGCCCGACAGTGTCAGGAGAGAGGAAGGGACCCGGCAGGATACCTCATCCCGCCAGGTGAACGTCCCCTCCTCTCTGCCAGCGTCAATAACCAAGATGGCCACCGGCAGGCATCAATTAGATGACCGCGCATGCGTGATGACGTCATCACGCATTGCACATGGTGACATCACACGCATGCGTGATGACATCATGACGGGATGTCACCCAGTCTCCGCTCAGGGTGACAGCCGTCTTTGGGACGCCCCTGAATCTAGGACAACATAGCTGAACTGGAAAGTGGGCTAAATTGGAGAATTTTTCCAAATCAGCTATTTTGGCCTAGAATGTTCACTTCTCCCGCTTTCTCCAAACTCTTCACCCCTTGTGAATAACCCTGCATGTGTATTCATGAGCAAAACAACATCTGCAGAACACTTCAAACATCCATGTATATGCAGAGGAATTTGTTAAAAATCCTTCACATGATTGAGTGTTTGAAGTGAACATTTGTTCTCTTTATTTCAGTTCTGTTCACATTTCACTTTAACCACTTCCAGGCCAGCCGTTGTAAAAAAACATCCGGCCAGGAGCTCTCTAGATCTGAGCGGGCGTCTTTAGACGTCCACTCAGCCAGGGAAATGCCGATATTTTAAAACAGGCAGCTATGCCCGTTAATATACAAGCGATCCGCCGGCTATAGAGCCGGCGGATCGCTTGTATGAGGTCCCGATGCGTGCGCCCCCTCCGCGGCTCCATTAATATGCTCAACATAATAATTGCTTCATAATATAATGAAACCAAAACTTTTTTTTCCCAAAATTTTCAATAATTTTTCCTTAATATAGTAAAAAATAAAACCCGCAATGGTGATTAAATACCACCAAAAGAAAGCTCTATCTGTCCCCAAAAAAAGGGTATAAAATTCATTTCAGTACAGCGTTGCATGACGGAATAAACATCAATCAAAGTACCGCAGTGCTGAATACTGAAAAATGGTCTGGCCAGGAAGGGGGTCTAAACACTTGGTCTTGAAGTGGTTAATAAATAAGACACAAAGTCGCTTAATTTCACTTCAACTCACTACATTTCACACTTTAGTGAATCAGGCCCACAATTTTCAAAGAGAAAAATATTATTTGAGAAGCAAACATATTAAACTTTAATGGGAAGGAAATGGATTTTGTCAGAATGACTTTCATGTACATGACATGTTTTCAAGCATTTCAAAAGTGCCAAACTTGTCATACTAAACTATAAACACTAATATTACAACAAATGCAAGGAGATCTAAAATTATTTACACAGCAGGCAAACATGTATATTATTATCTGAAGCCTTAGAGCAGTCCTTGGCGTCACCTGTCAGATCTACCACAAGTCACCAGTTTTGCTAGCTAAAGATGTTAAGATGTTCTTTCGTTTCAGTCAGGACACCCTTTAAAAGTATGCAAAATCTTGAAGCACCCCAGTCTAAAATGTAAATGTAAAAAGTTAAAAAAGGCATATGGTCCCTCCAAAATCAATACCAGACCCTTATACCAGATAGAGGTCTGGTATGGATTTTAAGGAGGGACCTTATGCAAAAACACACAAAAAAACATCCACACACACAAAAAATATACATCCAAGCCCCCTCTTTCAAAACAAAATCCCGCCTTTCACATCAGAGTCTCCATTTACATTAGGAACCTTCTTCCTAACAGAAGCCTCCTTTCACATCAGGAGCCCCCTTCACATCAGAAGTCCATCTGCACCATGGAAAGGCATGACACTGTGGAAAAATGTCAAGGTATCCCTGAGGAAGGCAGAAGGCACCCCAGGGTGCCATGGGACCTAGGGTAAGAAAGGCTGTTCTAAAGCTATAAAAATCACTCCTTGTCAATACATTGAATTGATTTGTTTCTTGGGATGCATCGACTTAGCAGAGCAAGCAAGTAGAGTTGAAATGTACACTTAAAGTGACACTAAACTCAGAAGTTAAATCTTAAAAATACATTCAAGTACCCTAACTATGAACAAAAATGAATCTTATTTGTGTATCACTCGGCTGTAGGTCCTAAAATCATCTCTGAATTGGTGCTGACACTGTCCTCCCTTCTGGAGGGTCGCTACTTTTGTTCCCCATGGTCCCTGTGTGTGTTGTAAAGTAACCACCGCCCCAAGCTCACTCCCGTGATGGTCTACAATCTCATGTTTAGTTTACTAATTTGTATTGAAATTATAGTCTGTCACTGGAGTGAGCTTGGAGCGGTGACTTTATGACTAAGGCCTCTATGCCTAAGCCCATTATTGGGTGAAACATGTCAGAGTGAAGAGGATTCACAGTGCACCTGTAAGCTATAATACATTTTTCAGTGAGGCTAGGTTCACACCTGCACTACACTGCACTACACCCTGGTCACGGCCCCATTGATTTTAATGTGGTGGCATCCGCGTGGCAATCGCTAAAAAAAGGTACAAGTACCTTTTTTTGCGACACACAGCACATGGCTTTTTTAGCCGCAATTGTGTTCACTTGCACGAGCGGAATCGCGGCGGGAAACCGCACGATCTGCCCGGTGCAACTGGAGTGCCATTAGAAAATACTGGCACCCACAGCGCGATTGGTTCACACCTTGGCGACTCTTGACTGCACGGCAATCATGCACAAAACCGTGCGGATTGCCGCTGTAAATTTAATTCCATTTTCGTATTTCACATATTCCAAAGAAGGGCGATTCATTTCAAACCCCATTTTTTTTGTTTAAATATTGCCCTGTTTATATTTGTGTAAAACAAAAATTAACAGTAAAAAGGTATAAAACGTCAAACTTACAAGCTTTCAAAAAAATTAAATAAAACAAATAATATTTGTAATAATATAAGTAATAGTACTAATATAAAAAAAATTATAAGATTATTAAAAACAATGCTAATAAAATAAATATAGAGTAGCATGAAGACTATTATACTTCCCCTTTAAGTATTATCTCCTCAGAAAGAATTGCAGCGTTGCAGCACCTGTTGTTTGTCCAGTACTCCCAGCATGAGAACACAGAAGAACATTCTGGCAGCAGTTAACGCTATTGAAATGGCTGCATTACAAAACTTATTTTCATCTCGCTCAGATCACTTAGGACAATTCTTATTGTTGTTGAGCCTCTAATCTTTGGGAAGGTACATCAGGTAAATGTATCACATCATAAAATCTGTTTGGAAAGAGTCTCAAGTCAGCTCGAAATGGTTTCCTTGAATTCAACCAATCTGTTTGTTTTTTTAAACGTATTTATTTCACAAACTACAGCTGCGGTTCTATAACAAGAGTCTGACGGCTATCCCGGAGGTCTGGGTGTGGACATTCAGACACACATTAATGAAGGGGTCAAAATCCAGAGGCCTTTCCTAATATAGTATTTGTGTGTTTTAAGTGAAATACGTAAGGTCATCTAAATCTGAGAACTGTCATGAGAAAGATACTTAGGCTGCCATTTCTCACCTTCCGGAAATGCTAGTTGCCTGTCATGCCAGTCCTTTTGCTTCTATATTTGAGTCACCCAGGACACAAGTATGCAGATAAGGATGTCTGACTTTTCCTAAAGTGCATGCTGTACATCAGGACCCCGAATTTAAACTTAAAATCAGCATGACAGCCAGGCAATAATATTTCTTCCATGACAAGTGTGCTAGAGCTCTGGAGAAAACGATTATTAGCCCTTTCAGTGGGGTGACCCCTGTACTGCAAGAGTTAACTGCTAGTTTTGGTCTAGGGAGGAAAATTACAAAGTTATACTCACCCGATCCATAGAGCCGGGAGACTGTGACAGCGCTCCCATCTGCCTGTCTCTTTCTCGGCTGCAGTGATGGTATGTCCCTCGGCCTCCTTGTGTCCTACACACAGTGTATAGATCGTGATGAACGTGGGAGCTTAGACCTCTGCAGGGGAGGGAGAGTGGCTCCAGGGACCAGTCTAAGGGCTAGTTCACACCAGCCTTAGTGCTTTCCTGCCCGATTCTGGCCAGAACTCACTGGATCGCATCGCGGCCGGCTCACTTTGTTGTGAGGCGGGAGGGGGCATGTCAGTGCGTTGAAATGAATGGAACCGCAGCAACACCTCCGTGCTTGAACGCGTGGCACATCAATGCCTGTGTTCTGGTCCGGTTTAGAAAAAATAGAGCTTGCAGCATTTTTTCTGTCCGAACCACAGACATTGATGTGCCGTGCGTTCCTGTGCGGTTGATCGCATTGCGGCTGGAGGGCATGGCTATGGTGCCATTGAGTTCAATGCACCGCTACACCCCCTGCAGCCCCCTGCAATGCGATCTAGTGCGTTCCGGCCAGAATCAGGCCGGAACGCACTGTGGCTGGTGTGACCTAGTCCTTAGACTGGTCGAATGTATTTCTAAGGTTTAACTCCTGAGTTTAGTGTCACTTTAGGTTTACTGTCTGATGAAATCGGTCACTTTAAATGAGAAAATCCTGGAATGCTTCTGACATTCTATAACATCGAAATATTTGTCTTTTTTTTCACAACAATACCAGCCCCGAACACAATCATCAGAAGCTTTTAACATCAACCAATCACGAGTCATCCTTCCTGGCAGCTGTAATCTAGTGAGTGTAGAAATAAGGAAAACAATCCATAATAAACAAACTACTGATATGAAGCCAAACTGGGCATTTTGAAGGAAAATATTCCCCATAAAATGTCCTTGTTTCTTTACATGAGATGTAACATTATATACCGTACAAATCAGTGAAATCAGTGTGTGTGTGCTTTAGGCATAGGCAGCTCAATATAGAATCTATGACATGATTATATAACTATTATTGGAGCTCTCTAACGATCAACAGAACACTGAGGAAGTCACTTATTATTTATTACAGGTATTTATGTAGTGCTGACGACGTATACAGTGTTTTACATACTATACATTCACATCAGTCCCTGCCCTCGAGGGGCTTACAATCTCACATGCATACAGGGCCAATTTAGACAGGAGCCAATTAACCTTTAAGCATGTCTTTGAAGTGTGTGGGTGAAACCAGAGTAGCTGGAGGAAACCCACGCAAGCACAGAGAGAACATGCAAACTCCTTGTAGATAGTGTCCTGACAAGGATTTGAAACAGGGAGCACCAGCACTGCAAGGAAGAAGTGCTTACTTCTTCCTACCATGCAGCCACTGGGTCAACTAAACAGCCAAGTAAGCAAACATTTTGGATGGGTTAACAATGCACTGGGGTACACACATCGCCACGTCTTGTGGTAATGCATTGTATAACGCACTTATTTACTTACCATAATGCACTTCACAGTATGTCTCCATGTGTGGGGTGTGGCAGTTCCAGTCATTGTTAATGGTACCCCAATGCACTATGCTGGGGATGGGCAACTTCTGTCCTCCAGCTGTTGTGAAACGACACGTCCCATGAGACTTTGCAAGACTCTGACAGCCACAGGCTTGACTCCCAGAGGTATATTGGGATTTGCAGTTATAGCACAGCTGGAGGGCAGGAGTTGCCCACCACTGCACTATGGAATAAAGCACCTGCATGCAGGGTCGTTCCACTAATGACGCCAATTGAGCTGCCACGTCAGGTGGCACCTATGTTGGGGAGGCAGCCCTGAGACTATAGTGTCCATATCACACATACCATCCTTAGTTCAGCTTAGTGGCACCTGGCCTGATAAAATAATAGGCTCAGCGTTACTGACTCCTCCTCCCGATCACTGCGCCTATAACACGGGCAAGTGCATTGGCTGAGCCTCTTCAAAGAGTCTGTTAACAGTGCAGGTGTGGCGTCACTGAGCACAGCACTGCGGGCCACTGCACCTTCCCAACATCTTTGCCCTGAGGGGACATAAATGGCCACCAATGACAAACAGCTACAACGGTCAGCAGCACTCTGTATGTACTCATACGTGGAGTGATTACCTGTGGTTCGGGATAGGTGACTGTCCCCGGACGCAGTATAGGGACAATCATGTCTCCCCAACGGCAGGTAATCTCTCCATGCAGACCGCTGCTGACAGATACAGCCGCTGTCACCCTGTTCCTACCTTAAATGGGCTCAGCGGCCGCATTTGAGTGGACACACCTGGGATTCCTGCCACAAGAACCCATAGGTTCTTGCCATAGGAATCCCCAGCGACAACCAAATGCCCTGTGTGGAAAAACACAAAAAAAAAAAAGACCAGAATGTCATTTATAATGGAAACCTTGCCGAAGACAGTTTATGATTTGTACCTGCAGTGACACTTTCATTGTATAAAATGTTTTATTAAGCCAGATGTTTTTTTTTTTGCCCACCGGGCACGTTTTTAACAGCAACCTGTCCCTGGAAATGATTTTAACACCTATGAGATTAACCTCAGCGGAGGTAAGAAGGAACAGAACAGGGCCCCTTAAAACATTACTAACCCCACCAATAAAATGTACACTCCATCAAGAGCACAGAAGTCTCTTTGTTTTGCTGAAACTTACAGTTCTGTGGCATTTTTTGGGATGTCCTCTGGAACCTTCTCCACGTCTCTCCCTTGGCAGGTGAATACACTTCGATGGAATTGGCATGCAGAGCACGGCTGCAGGAAAACAAGTGTGTAGAGATATATGAGGATCCTCATCGCCCTGGACATTGCTGACTTCCCCATTCACTGAAAAGTCCCAAAGTTCTGTGACAACACTTGTCTGTGGGTCCGCCTTCAGATTAAGGCAAGCCCAACACTGCTGTGTAAACAAATCATTTTGTACCATTTAGCTGCATAAACTGTTGGTGGCAACAATGTCAGTACATTATACTAAAATGTATTCCAACATCTTGGTGACCTTGGAATAAAACGTTCAATAGATAGCTGCAGGGCTCATGGCGAGCACGGTGAGGGCAGCAGAGAAGTTTTTTTTCAGTCTGTTTATCTGAGTTTGCAGATGTCCTTGAATCTCTCGCCTCACTGGTGTTCTTAAAGAGACACGGCTATGGATATGGAATATGGAAGCCAAGGGTACGGATGGTTCCTGTATCGACCATATTTTATTGACTGATGGGATGAAGCAAATTATTCGGTTGCTATGAGCAACAGCATCATGTTTGCTCTGGTTATCATAAAGCAATTCAAGGCGTTTTATGCTTGGAATGGAGGGTCCTTCTCCTGTTATCAATATGGCAGAGGGCTGCAGAATAATATTGAATTCACTTATTTTGAACTAGAGCAGTGGTCCTCAACCTGTGTAACCTCAGGACCCACATTTGTCCCTGGTCATTAGGTCGTGACCCAAGTTGCACTGCAATGGAACACACGTCATTGTGGTACTGCGCGTTCCGATACGGGCAATAGAACTATGGGTGGGAGATGCGTTTGGGGTGTCATTTAAATGAATGTCAATTCATTGCACCTCCCACATCAGAACTGCACTGCAGTTCTGCAGTTCTGCAGTGTACTGCACCACGCGATCGCGTGGTGCAGTACACTAATCACGTGGGACTGTGCAATTAATGCACTGTACTAGTGTGAATGGGCCCTCAAAAACACTGACGGACACATGCAACCACAGACACAATCTCACACACAACCATAGACACAATCTCACACACAACCACAGACACAATCTCACACACAACCATAGACACAATCTAACACACAACCACAGACACAATCTCACACACAACCATAGACACAATCTCACACACAACCACAGGCACAATCTCACACACTCTTTTTTTTAAATCCACCCAGTCTCCCTACCGTACGAGAACTGGAGTGGATCCTCAACTCCTGGAGCTCCATCTATATGTGCATTCACTTGTACAGCTCCCTTGCACACACTGTAGAGGTGCCAGGAGCCAGAATGTGACATCACTCCAGTCCAGGCACCTCTACAGGACATGTGAGGGAACTGTAATCAAACCACATATGGATGGAGCTCCCTCATGGCCATAGCCCCATCCCATCACACCTCCAGCTGACATTCAGCGCCGGGCAGCATATTTTGAATGGCTGCTCGGTGCGAGAACTGACAGTGCTGCGCTAGGGGGAGATAGAGGAGCCTCTCACCTAGAAAAGTGAAAGGCATGCGGTGACCCACTGAACAAGGGGTCACGACCCAATTTTTAGTGACAACCCACCAGTTGAGAACCAAGGAACTAGCGGAAAGAACTTTATGGGACATATGTATTTATAAAGCTTTGCAGACCGATCAGCTCTGCGAACATCTGGGTTTATAGTTCCGCACCACATTATAGCCACTGAATGAAGCTGAGGAGCATAGGAAATTCCTAAGCTCCTCGGCCCCATCTAGTTGTCATAAAGCAGTGTGAAATTACAACCCAGACGTTCACATAGCTGTTCGCTGTGCAAAGCTTTATACATAATAAATATTTTGTCTCCTACTACTGTACCTTCTTGCCTGCGCGTTGCTGACCCAGCCTGCCTGATTTTGGCTCTCCTTCTGCATGCCTCCTTGCTGTGTGTTTATATACAGTCGCCCAGCAGAGCAGCTACAAGACTTGAACTCATGCTCCGGCATTCGTGCCCCTCTGTGCCCCAGATCACCTGTATCAATATTCAGGCTCCCTGGGGCTAGAGTTGCAAGAGAGGCCGCCCTCGTCATCTCAAGCTCCATAAGGTAAGTGAGAATAGCAACCAATAGGATACTTTAAGACATTGGTGGGCAATTAATTTACTGAAGGGGCTACATGAGAAACTGGCACTGTTGTGGAGGGTCGAAGTAATACGGCTTATTGGTTCAGCCCTCTACAACAGTCCCAGTTTCTCATATGATCAATGCACCAGGGATGTGCGGTTAGGTGAGGCAGAGCCTCACCTAGTATTGTGGAGTAAAAAGCTGTCAGCTTGAAGTCTGAAGCTGACAGCTTTTTCTCCATTCAGATCGGCTTGTAACAGGTTACACAGCAGGGAAAGCCTCCCCGCTATGTAACCTGTCATGGACGGAGCGCTGCTTGTTAATTACAGCCGGCACTGCATCCAGCTTTTGACAGGTAGTTAGGTTACACAGCAGAGGGCTTCCCCACTGCTTGTGTAACCTAACTAGTGAGGCAAGAGCTGTCACAGCCTCTACTCTGTGATAGAGGCGTGAGCTCTGTGGATGGTTTGGACCAATGGCAAAGTGCCATTGGTCCAAGCTGTCCAATCAAAAAAGGAAAAAAAAACCCCACTGAGGCCATCGATCTCGATGCCTCAGCAGTGATGAGCAAGTGAGGGAAAGGGAGGCTCTTCCCTGTCTCCACCCTTCCTCCTCTCTCCTTCGTTTACACTAGCTTGGGTACCAGGTTTGGGGGTGGGGCTTTGGTGGACGGGGCAGGGCTACAACAGGATATGGGTGGGACTTCGGTGGGCTAGGGGCGGGGTATGCTAGGGGCGAGGCTGGGTAATGCCACACCCGGAACCAAAGATACCGCATGTCACTGCAATGCACAGGACTGCGCAATGCACCCACCGTGCGTTATAGTGCTGCAGGTGTGTTGCCATTCATTTGAATGGCACCCCAAATGCACCTCCGGCTGTGCTGCAACTTGCAGGTACAACATTACCATGTGGTGCAGTTTCAAAAAGTAGTGCATGCAACGCAGCTGCCGCACTGTGACACGGTAGATGCATCGGTGTGAACGGGACCTTATTGTCCCCACATAGTATGTGGCACATATCTGCTTATTTTTCTATTGGCCGGCCACAGGCAGGAGGCGGGAGGTGGAGCTTCAGGAGGGACACCACCAGGAGCTGCAGGAACGGATGGACACCCCAGCGTTACGGACATCCTCCTGCAATGCTGGTGGTGGGAAGACACTTGTCACTTCTTAGGACCAATGACTCCAGAGGAGGAAGAACCCCGGTGTAATTGGTTGCTAGGACACCAGCAGTCCTAGCAACCAACAATCAAAGTGGAAAACGGTCCAGGAATGGGCATCCACTGTCAGCGAGACATAACGGAAAGCAGGTCGGCGATGAGTCCGTGTCCGTTCCGCGGGTCAGAAAGGAACTGACAAAGGTGCCGGATACAGCCTGAGGGCCATAAAATGCCCAGGTCTGCTTAAAGGTGAACTACGGCCTTCCCTTCATTCTCGTACAGTTCTACAGCTTCTCTCCTATAATAAAATGTTTACTCTGATTTCACTGCACACTGTGAGCTTTTCACAATATGCATTAGAAGCTGCAGCAAGTGAAACAAAGTCCCCCATATCTTCTGTCTGGAGGACGTCCAGCATTATCTAGACTTTTCCTCCCCTGCCTGTCCACCCCTTACATTCATTGGATTTCATTTCTTTCAAACATGGAGGTTCAGCAACACATGTGGGTGTTGTCTAGAGAAGTCTGCATGCAGTCAGCCTAAGAATGCCCACAATGACATCCACCCATCAAGGCATTTCCATATTTGCATCAGTCATCCCAAGAGCCAGCACACTGCTTGAGAGGAGTACTGAGGCAGGGGGCTGTAATGTTTTCAGTAACTACATACAGCACCCTGCCAGCCCCTCCCACCAGCCATGATCTGCCTGCATTACATAGAGAAGCACAGAGAACCAGTGATGATATTACATGGTCTAAAATACAGTATGCAATGAAAATGTAAAGGTTTTTTAAAACATTTCATTAGCGTGTTGAGGTTGAGACACCTGCCCAAGCCTGCTGACTAGACATTGAATAGGTCCTCAAGTCTTCTCTCTCTGTTCTCTTCTCCTATAAGTATGTTCTAAGTTCGCACACGTATCAGCGGAGCAGCAGATTAACTCCTAACTCTACTCCTCCCTTTTCCAGTCTGAGTGCTGCTGTGCCAAGGATGACCGAGGTGGACATAAAGACAGATTCAGGAACTTCTTCCAGTTGTATGTAAAAAGATGTAACTGCATTAAAGAACAACTCCGGGTACAAATGTTATTAACCCTTGCAGTACAGCTAATCCCACACTAAGTAGAGATACTCCTCCACTGCAAGGGTTAAGTGCTCCTTTTTGCCTAGGGTCAAAAATAACAAAGTTATACTCACCCGATCCCCTGAGCCGGCCAGCTGTGACTGGGCTCCCTCCAGCCCGTCTCCATCTCCGCTCCAGCGATGGTATGTCCCTTGGTGTCCTCACCTGTCCTACACAGTGTATAGAACGTGATGACTCAGGGACCTTGGATCGCTGTAGCAGAGTGGTAGAGAGACTCCAGGGACCAGTGTAAGAGCAAGCGAGCTCGGAGTATCTGCTATTTTTGACCCTTGGCAAAAACAAGCACTCAACCTTCGTGGGCGGTAGCTCTACTGCAAGGGTTAATAACATTTTTACCCGGAGTTCTGCTATAAGGGCTCTTGCACGCAGGTGCTCACCCCTGTACACCATGAATGTCGGCATATTTCCCCTGCCAGGGAGCTGCAGATAAATCATAAAGCCTCAAAAAAATGCCGGCATGTACAGTGTAGGGGGTCAGGCCAGTGGCAAGTCACAAGGGGGAGGGGTGGGTGTGTGGGGTTGGGGGTGGCCTGCACTGGGTGACACCATCAGAGGGGGTGACACCAAAATGACTGGCACTCTAAAAGTCATGGCACGTGAGCCCATAGCGGCACAAGAGAGAAGGGGGACCCGGCAGGATATCTGATCCCAGGTCAATATCCCCTCCCCTCTTTGCTGGCATCCATAACCAAGATGGCTACCGGCAGTGAAGTACATCACCACACATAGGTTGACCTCCATGGCACACAGGGCCGGATTTACTCTCTCTGCTGCCCCAAGGCCAGGTTCCTTAATGTGCCCCCCTCCCCGACAAATTTCTCCCCAGATGGTGGGGCGACAGGGTTGGTTTTATTTATCCTTTCTTTATTTTTGTTTAACTTTTTAATCACTTGTACAGAACGAGCGGCGGTATCCCCGCTCTACATTTAGCCCTGCTTGCAGGGCATAAATGTAGAAAACAACTACTTGCCCGGCGCCCGGAACTGCATGTCCCGGGCATCAGGAGATAGGAATTCCACATCCCTGCTGCCCCTCTACCCCCCTGCTACCCCGAGGTCGGGCCTCGGTTGGCCTTGTGGGAAATCTGGCCCTGGTGGCACTATGGTTTCTTGTAGAGAAATAGGAATTGCCAGAAGTGCATCGGAGCAGAGTAGATTGACTGTCTCTGAAGTGTCGGAAGACTTCAGGGGAAGATGTCTTTGCAATGGAGGAACGTTTAGCAGTGTCGGCAGTGAGAGAGATAAGTAGATACTCTCTTCTTTTGCAGAGAAGCTTTTTTCAACAAGTTTGTTTCCTGACAGGGTCACTTTATATTCTGTATATATTCTAGCTTTTCATACAAACAACACTTTGAAGTACATCTATATTGCCCATAAATGTATTGTCTGTTAAGCACTATGATCATGATTGCTTTATGTAACCAATGTGTTGAAGAAGAACTCCAGGCCAGAAATGTGATTAACCCTTGCGGTGGGACTAGTGGGCTCTTAAACTGGTCCCTAGAGGTCTCTCTCCCTCCTCAGCAGTGGTCTAGGAATCCTCAAGTCATCACGTTCAATACAGTGTGTAGGACGTGAGGATCCCAAGGGATATACCATCATTGCAGCAAAGGAAGAGAGAGGCTGGAGGGAGCACTGCCAGCTCAGAGAATTGGTTGAGTATAACTTTTTTTTTTACCCTAGGTAAAAACAAACAATTAACCCTTGCAGTGTGGGGGTAGCCCCACTGTAAGGGTTATTACAAGTTTTGCCCAGAGTTAATCTTTAACTAAAGGAGAAGAAATGATACATGGACTGGGCACATAAATAATATACTTGACCTAAATATTGGGCTGTGTATGGGCACCCCAACCCACAGCCTGACTGATACTGAGGAACAGGAATGAGATAAATAGAAACAGACTAATAGATGTGTAACATTTTGCGACCAGTGTTCGCTGGGATTGGATGTGTTGGCATTTTTTCTTTTGCAGAGTCGGCGGCCGTCGTCCATCGTGACTGACGTGGATCTACCTCACTGGCCGACATGATTGACGCTTGGATTACATTGATGGTTTAAAAAAAAAGGCTTCTTGAAAACTGTGTTGTTTACTTTGTGGTGTGTTTATTTACAATTTTACTGTATTTGGTAAATCAGTAGGGGTAACAACTTTTATGAAAGGGGGCACCCAGATTCCTATAAGCCCCCCTGCGGCAGATCGCCACAACCACCGGGCCAGGCTATAGGGCTGAGGAGACCATGCACTAGTTTTTTTTTTATTGTTTCTGTGGTCTGTCACAAGTTAAAAAGAAAAAAGTAAACATTTAATATCGCTTTTCTGCAAATAATTTCCGTTCATAAATATTAAGGATGCACCAATACTAATATCGGTATAGGTGCCGATAACGAATAATTGGCCGAGTACTTGTACTCGCCCAAATACTCCCGATACTTATCCCGGTATCAGGAAACTGGGAGGCGAGTCATTACACACCGCCCGGCTTTCTGATTGCCCGGGAAGCCAGGCTCCAAACTCCCTTGTCACCTGGGAGCATGGAGCTGGCTTTCTGGCCAATCAGGAAGCCAGGGGGCGGGTAATAACTCCCCCCTGGCTTCCTGATTGACCTGAAAGCCGGCTCCATGCTCCCTCATTACTTGGTGGTTGTGGGGGATCTGTGGGCAGGGGGGCTTATTTTCATCTGTGTACCCTCTTTCATAAAGGGAGCATGCAGATGCGGCCCTTCCTTGTAAATGAGTAAGGGGTAGTTGTTACCTCTACTCATTCACTAAAGGGTTAAATAAAAAGTAAAAAAAAACAGGGTTAGGGTCCTTTAATTGAACAAAAAACAGAGACAATTTTCAATAAGTCCTTGTTTAAAAAAAAAAACCCCAAAGAAATGATCCATTGAAGTAATCCAACATCAATCACATCACCCAGCGATGTAGGTCCATGTCAACCAAGGTACTTGAATACATTTTTAGGACTTAACTCTGGAGTTTAGTGTCACTTAGACCCACAAGGGCTCTTCAACCACTCTTTTACAATGGCTTTTCCAAAATAAAAAAATATAAACATTGAGAGGTTGTATTAAACGTTTAATGCACTCAGGAGGAAAAAGGGAGAGAGGGATTTGCTTCCAAATGAGGGGCAGTCCAATAAGAGTTGGGATCTCTGTGCATTGGATATAGAGAATATAGACAGATATTATGTGTGCGCTGTTTGTTTCTTTGGGCAGCTTTAACATTTCACATAGTTTTACTCAAGTTTACTTTGGAAAGCATGAACATGGTACTTGCAACAAACTATGTACTATTTTGCATAAATAAGTTTTGCCTTTCACTTATTTAGCTGCTGCTCTCCTTAGTGGTATAAAGACTAAAAGTGGAGCAAATATAGCATTTAACTGATAAAAAACTGGAAAGGCTAAGGTTTCACAAGGAACCTTGTCAGAAGACCAGATCTACCAATGTTAATGTGTTGGCTAAACATGGAAGTTCCAGGGCTGTAATCCTTGTAGAAAAGAAAGGATTAGGATGAGGAGAGCTGCACCTCCATGAATCAGATAAACAATTACAATTTACACCAGGGACGTGCGGACAGGGAAGGCAGGTGAGGCAGTGCCTCACCTAGTATTATGGGAAAAAAAGCTGTCAGCTTCAAGTCGGAAGTTGACAGCTTTTTCTCCATTCAGATCGGCTTCTATCAGGTTACACAGCAGGGAAAGCCTCCCCCATGTGTAACCTGTCATTGGCGGAGTGCTGTCTGTTAATTACAGGCAGCGCTGCATCCGGCTTTTGACAGGTAGTTAGGATACACAGCAGCAGGCTTCCCCACTGCTTGTGTAACCTAACTACTGAGGCAAGAGCTGTCACAGCCTCTACTCTTTGTTCTGTGGATGGCGTGCTGGGGGCGAGGCCAGAGGACCAGAGGTACCGCACGTCACTGATTTACACAATTCTAATTTGACAGGTTCTCTTTAACTCAATTTTTAGGATTGCTAAGATAATGCACAGAATTATAAACGTATGAAACATTTGCTCATGCTATCAAGTAATGTTTTCTGTTTGAAGTACTGGACAACACCGAATGTTTTGGCTATATGGATTAATAATCTAGAAAATTCTTTAACACAATATTCTAAAAAGTACATTGCCATCTCATCTATAACGCATTAGTAGGACTTTTATGCTTTTTTACCCTCTTGGAATGTGGTGACTTGTATTTTTAATTAAAAGAAGGTACTTGGTGTTCTGTTTTATCCCATTGTGTTCCTCGGGTTATTTTCATGTATTCCAAGCAATTAAATGCAAATTGTTTTTAGTCATGGGCGTTGTTCATTATTCTGTGGCTGATCTGTTGCCAAGTGTACGCCAAGAAAACTCAGTGGTAGTTTCTATTAGATTCTCTGTTGATGTCAAAAAGAAGCTGTTGATCTGTTGAAAAAGATGATTCACTAACAAGAAACTGGCATATAGGGCATATATTTTTTGAAGTTGTTAAAAGAAAAGTGAACTCAGATTAGACTGGAATGGATTCTATCATTAGAATTTGTTTCACAAACGTTCACACCTCCCAGCACGTTCTTGGACAATCAACATCATGACATAAGTGTTCCCTGCATCAGAGGGACTGTCTTTTTAGATTACCAGTGCCTTTGCCTGCCCAGCTCCACCCATTGATTTGTGTTTGCAGATGGAGGACTCTTAGAAAGGTCATATATAGAGCATGCTGCAGAACCCTACTCCCAGCCAGGGAGGAGAGAGCATTAAATGGACAGAACCGTTGGCCCATGACTGATGACATCACTGGCCATAAAAAGAGAATTTATACTGGTTCTGATGTATGCACCTGGACACATACTATCAGTGTCGAGAAGTGTACATCTGATACTGTACAAAAGTACCCCCTCAGAGCAGCGTTACTAGCGTACAGCCACAGACTGTCATTGACTACAGGTTGTCAACACTTGTGGCTCCCGGGTGCAGTGTCCCATCCTATTTTTATGGAACATGGACCTCTGCACTCGTATAAATGAGACCCAATTATATGTGCACTTACAGTTTTCTCTTAGTTCCTCTGCAAAGTCACATTGAATACCTATTGATCCTGTCAGTGAAATCCACCTAATGCAGCTTCCTGTGATGGTGGGGCAACAAAGCTGCACTGTTCCTGAATTCAAAGCAGAGTTGCCACTTTTCATGTAGGTTCTTATGTGTGTTCTGAAATGTTTTAGGAGTCATGGCTATATTAGTATTGTCACTGATGATACACAAAACTGTAGACTATCAACACCTGACCACACCTAGTCCTGCCCACTGCTTCCTGGATTGACAGCACTGCTTCTGTTGCTGAAACCCTCCCACTGTGAGCTGCAGTGTCTGAGAGGGGAAGAGTGTGAGACAGGGAAGGGGAATTCATTATTTGTTTACTTCATAAGGCTAAAGCATCCCATAGTAACTGGATTTGGTATTTGTTTGAAGTGTCATACAGGAGCCTTTAAATGTACTTTACAGGGTTATTCCCTTAGCACAAAGGCAGCCGAGTGAATAACCGAGCTGAAGTGAAGTGAGCCGAGCGTTTACATCAGCTAAAACCAGCCATACATTGGCTGCCTTCGGTCAGCCAAACATGCTCAGCCGAAGTGCAGAAGGAGTTCGACTCAGCCGATCCAACATCTGAATCGGCTGAGCCGAAGCTCCAGCAGCTCATTCTCATAGGGGCTGATCGGCAGTAAATGAATAGCTGATTGCTGCCGAGTGGCATTCGGCTTGGCTACTCTGCTCGGTACGTCCACGTCCTAAGTCAAATAAATGGAGAAAAAAAAAAAAGGTTGAAAAATTATTTTAAAATTGTTAAAAAAAATATGAAAATTAAAAAAAAGAAAAATAGTGGAAAGATAAGAAAAAAAAAACAACTTTGAAAAAACGCTGCATGCCGACCCGACCACACGCCACAAACTCCAACTGTTTCCTGTTGGCCGACAGAGTCTTCTAGCAGGTACAGGGCCAATGAATAACAACTGGGCGGAGCCAGCCGCGACATCATTTCTAGCTGTGCCCAGTTGTTATTGTTTAATCACAGATCAGCGTCTCCAACTCATTTGGGGAGGCTGATCTGTCATTATAACTGGGCGGAACAAGCCGTGAGGTCATTTGCGTGGAGATCGGTCGGCTTCAGCCAACCTTTTTCCACGCTTCGGGTGTCACTACGGCTCAGCCGAGCTGAAGCCTATGCGTCCGGCTTGGCTGAGCCACTCGGCTGCTGTACGGGTTATTGTGAATAGCCCGTACAGCAGCCCTTCAGTTCGACTGAACCGAAGGGCAAAGGCGGCCGAAGGGAGCTGAAGGATCCTTCAGCTCTTTAGTGAATGACCCGTTTAGTGTTTGACCAATCTCTATTTAGCCCTCTGTGCTTCCTGCAAATTGTGTCCTTCCTTGTACTGCACAATCCAATGACATCAGGTGACATCAAAATGCTTCATTAAACAGCTCAATAAAGTTTATTTTATGTTTTTACTTGTTCTGTGTTAGAATATTTTCTACTGGTTTGGACTCATTCACAATTCTGGAAAGTTATTATAACAAAAGGTCCACCCTGGCAGAACTGTCTACCTGGCATCTAAATCAAGCTGTTTACGATGCTTAATAAGATTTTACTACAGAACAACATAACTACCTAAATTGCATATAAATGTATAAATGTACAACATGCAAGTACATCAGGTGGTCAATCTTTCACTGTTTACTGTGTCTTTTTAATTTGCCTAAAATATTGTATAATTTACAAACCTTGCTCTGCCGGTGCTCATAAATAAATGCATTTAAACATAATGGTGTTTGCCTTAAATGCTTTGCAAAATATGACTTCAAATTTAAGTTAGTGCAGGCAAAGCCGCTGAGAAATAAAATAAATGTTGTATGCTGAGCTGACAAAAAAGGATAATCTCTCTGATAAATTACTATGTATGTTGAGTTATGTTGTGAATTGCAAGTAGGTTCTTTTAACTTTAATGTATTTCAGCCACATTCTAGGCAAAAGTTTGAACAAGTAGAAATACAGCTCAGGCAAATGCCACCGAGGTTGTCCTATGTCCCGCAGCAGGTAAATCAGACAACACTATTCCCCTTCCCTGCTGGTTGGAGTTCTTTTAAAGCATAGCCAAACCCAAAAACAAAAAAGTAATATTTTGAAGTTTAGTAGTCTTTAGATGTGGTGACAACATTAGTTTTCACTTTTCAGGCAAAAGTTTCAAAACATTTATAGCTTGTTGATCTTGCCAGAAATGCAGTGTCTTTATCACTTCCTGTGAGCCTAAAAGAAAGCACACAAAAAAACCTTATCTTTATTGTGTAAACTACTAATTCTATTGATCCACCATGTAATGGAGATGAACAAATGCAGACATATTTTAAGTCGAGCCTGGTTGACAACCATGGATGCCCCCATAGATACAATGGAGGAATCAGTGTAGACATTAGGGAAAAGGAAATGTGTTATTTGCAAAATTCCCATGTGAAAAAAAAGGTGAAAAGCCTGGAAAAAAAGAAAATTAAAAGAGAACTATGGGGTAACTGTTTTTCCGCATAGTTCTCTTAAGGGTAATGGGAGGACATATACTGTACTAGTGTCCTCCCATGACCCAAAGCTCAGTATATCGCGAGCTACAGCTCACGGTATACTGAGACCGCCGCAGCCGGGACGGATCCCGACAATGCTGTCTAGATCCACCCAGCTGTGCCCGCCCCCTCCCCCGTTCGTTCCTCCACTCAGCGCTGGAAGATCGGGGTGGGGGAATCTCTGTGGGGAGCGGTGACTGACAATAACCGCTCTTTGCAGGGAGATGATCGAGACGTGAGCGAGCGACGGTATGTCTTCGCTCACTTCCTGATCTATTGAGCCAGCCTGTGACAGTTTCATTACATAAAGAGACAAGTGGTGGTCAGATCCTGGGTATTAGGGGACACACCCCTATTTTAGTCAAAAAAGGAAGAGGGAGGAAAGTGGCGCTTTGAGTCACCGAATCGACGAGTCACAAATAATTATTTCTAAGGTTGGCTAAAAATATTATCAGTGAGGTCTGCGGCAAGGGACGGCCGGACACACACCGGCAGCCTTCACGTGGGATAAGGCTCAGGATACCGTGCGACTTGGTGTGTCACCTCTCTTCCCCCCTGCTCCCATACTGGGATCATTTCACATTAGTGGAAATCAGGTGGATCTGCGGATTTGAGGCATTTGCTCTCGTCTCAACATTTTGATCTACTAAATTAATCCTCTATACCCAGTCGCTGCGGCCTTGGCTTCTTTTCCCACTTTCTGGGGACATCCATTTTTGCATCAAGCATGCATCCACTGGTTCTGCTTGGGGTTGATTACACCCTTTCTTGATGAAGCGTGATATATCCACGAAACGCGCTGAACATTCACTATCATCCACTCCTTGGATATGAAAAAACAATATTGTGCCGAGCTAATAATCATACATATCTAATAAATTGACGAAGTCACGTGTTTTGATGTAACGTACGTACGTAGGGCAGAGCTCCTGATGTCACCACGCTGAGCCGGACGAACAGTTTTCTTATCACTTTGCTGCCATTTGTCCTGCTGGTATGGTCCAGCAATACCCAATGCCTGTACTGTTAACACCATTGTGAGTACGCATTTTTTATATAATAAATTGCATTTTATTGGATGTTATGCACTATGTCCTTGTCCTTTTTCTCTTTCCACCTGGATTTATACTGGTACCTGTGATCTGAGGAGACCTTATCGCCTTTTTCTGTGCATGGGCTTCCCTCCCCCCATTAAGAAGGGAAAAAGTGCATTTGACCTAGCTCTGTGGGTCTACCTCCCCAGGTGAGCATTCACTTGTTATCATCACTCACTGGGTGGAGGTGAAGGTCTGCCTGCATTGTGTGATTATCCTTACCTGAGAGTTATATGCACATTGGCTGCGAATCATCTGAGGAATTTTTTGCACAATCACCATTGTTTGCGTTTGTTTTTGCCTTGGGACTTTTTTTGCCTATATTGCTTTTTTGTATGTGTGTAGATATTTCTTATGCCTCATTTGTTTGAAGGCTCATATATGTGACTCATTTATATATGTTTCAATTTATTAGATATGTATGATTATTAGCTCGGCACAATATTGTTTTTTCACATTTTACAGATATTTAGTTATATCCTTAGTGCTTGGTAGCTCATATTTCCACATTACACTTACTGGCGCTGATCACCTTTATTGTTTAGTTTCACTCCTTGGATATGCTATATATATCATATTTCCTATCATGCTATATACTAATCCAGTTATGTCATATATACCTGGAACTGAGTGGATATTGGGGGTTTCAATGTTTGTATCTCTAGTTTTTATCATGGCCATTTGATGTATCTATTAATTATCAACTAATAAAATATTATTTTTAGCCAACCTTTGAAATAATATTTGTGACTCGTCGATTCGGTGCCTCGGAAGCCACACTTTCCTCTCTCTTCCTTTTGTGACAGTTTCATTGCCAACTATGACGGCTCCAAATATGAGGATGAGTGATTTTCACTCACATCATAGTTCTCCTTTAATGTAGCTAAAATATCTGCAGATTCACAGCCTGCAATATATGACATTTTGTCTCTATTTAGATATAGTTTAAACCTCCTGCACTATATGCACATCTACAGACCTTTTGGGATATAAGAAAGGTAACACCTGGTATAGTCTGTATATTTACATATACTGTAACTCACTAAAAGTTAAAATGGCTTATTAGGGGAAGCTCTTCTATAATGCAGCCTTTCTAAACCAGGGTACCATGACATCCCGGGGTGCCTTGAAAATTTTGGCCAGCACCACGGAAAGGAATGTTGTTAAACCAGGAATGGTGGGATCCATTCAAAAAAACTCTCTTCCATACAGGCCTGCTTTGCCTCTCACCTTCTGCCATGCAGCCACAGCTGTGGCTCCTGATATTAAAGGGCGGACTCTGGTTTTAAAAGGGGGCTCCTGATGTAGAGGGAGGGCTTCTGATGTGAAGAGGCCTCCTGATGTGAAGGGAGGCTTCTATGAATGGGGAGTGTTGATGTGAAAGAAGGTGGGTTCTGGTGTGAAGGGAGGGCTCCTGATTTAAAGGGGGGAGTCTGATGTGATAGGAGAGCCTCATCTTTTTGAGTGTTTTTGTGTGGGGGTCTCTGCTGAAAATCCATAACAGACCCTTATCTGGGATTAGAGTCTGGTATGGATTTTAGAGGGGCAACACATTGGTTTTTTTTACATTTATGTTTTAGACTGGGGTGTCTCAAGATTTTTTATATTTTTTTAGAGTGCCATGTCTGAAAAAAAAGGTTGAGAAACGCTGGTATAATGAATAGCATAGTTGCACATTATGAACCGACTAACCTATGAGTTTGCCATCCTCCAGCACTGACAGCTCTGCCGTCCCCACCGCTGCTTCATCTGCTGGAGCTGCCATCTTGTGCACCACTTTTTCCTACTAACTTTTCCTCCTCTATCTCTTTGGTCGTTGGGTGGTCACAGAGGATGTTCCTCCTGCGTATGAGCCCCAGGGTTTTCCCTTCACATGTCTTCTCACCATTGTGCAGTTCCAGAGAGTGTACACTGCACATGTACTGCAGGAAGTGTACGCACAAAACAAATGCTGTGAGAAGTTTTTTGGGCATGATAAGTCTTTTTTGGCCAAAGAGCTTGTTTCACTCTTTTTTTGGGGGGGGGGGCGGGGGGCAGTTTAGTTCTGCTTTAAATATGTTTATCATAAAATGGCTAAAGTATTTCCTGCTAGAAATAACAGCACATCAGCACATCATATTCTCAGTTTGGTGCAGTGTATTACATCACCCTGCTTTTTTTGTAACCTTTTTCTAGCACTTCCTCAAAGTGCAATACTTATCTGCTTGAATCTGTGCTTGGCACTTTACAGCGCACAGCTCATGTAAGATGAATCATTCCATCCTCTTCATACAAAACACAAATTGCTGTTTTTTCTCAATTTTGCCACACATTTCTGCACACATTTTGCACACTCCATTTCTTAGATTGTGCGTTTTGCTGACTCAAAGCTGAGCATAGTTTAGATAGCTAGTTTACATTTAAAGGGGCCATGTTTAAAATGTTATGGCGGTCATGATTAAGATCTATTTTTGTAGAAATGTGTTGCTGCCTTGTTGTTTTTACTTCTTGTTTGTCAATCTAGTGCTTATTGCCTTGTGTGAGTCAAAAATGTCTTTATCGGGGCAGAAATTGAAAATTTTTTGGACACACGTTAATTTGTCTCATGACAACTTCTCCAATGGAGCATGCACAAGAAGCCCTATGTAGTCTTATACAAGGTGAACAACTCATTTCCTGCCTTGGGGACCGTTCATGCAAGCGCACGGCTCCCTGAGCTACTTTTTGTTTTTGCTGATCAGCGTGTTTTCCATATAGATTTCAATGAAAATGCGCTTATCCGCGCATTTTTGGGTGTTTTTTAATTTTGTTTCAGCGCTGAAACACGATTAAGAACGCCCCAAAAACGCCCTTTCAAAAATCGCACGGAAACCACCCTGATACGCTTTTGCCCTGGTGTGAATGGGGCATAAATGTGATAGAACTGGGTGCTTGACAGACAGTTGCCAAGTATATCACATGGACAAAGAACAGGTTCACGTGTAATGTATTTATTTTCTTGAACATTTCAAGGTTGAACCCATTCAACATCAGAAGAATAAAAAACATTTAATATACTAAAGATCTTATAGCAAACCTCCGGCCCTCCAGCTGTGGTGGAACTACAAATCCCATGAGGCATTGCAAGACTCTCACAGCCACAGACATGACTCCGGAAGAGAGATGCATCATGGGATTTGTAGTTTCACCACAGCTGGAGGGCCGGAGGTTTGCTACCCCTGCGTCTAGCATGATGGTAAATTTCTGGATACTGGAAATAATTTGAAGTCGTCAGAAACTATGCAAATGTAGCACATCCACCGGTCACATCTAGAATGAATGTTGAATCTTACATGCCCATACACATACACTGACATTTGGTGGTATTTGAAAGTGACTACATATGACTCAAAATATCATTTATTGTGATCAGATGTAGGTAGCAGCAATAACTTGTTTCTCGGAGTTCAGGTGAGAGTGCTCCATGTTTGTCAACTCTAAAAGTACCCATACACTGTAAGATTATCGTACGAGAATCGCGGGAAAAGTGTATGTAAGGCGTGCGACCTTTTCTACTGTAGGTCGCACGTCTTCTATCGAACAAGCAGGTTGGAAAACCCGCCGAGAATCGTACGCAAGTACGATCTGCCTGTCCAAGATGGGCAGATCGTACGTTTTTTTAATTACTTCACAACCCTCGCAAGACAAAAGTCTTGCAAGGGTTGTAAAGTGTATGGCCACCTTAACTCCTGAAGGCCTCCAGAAGTTCCAGAACCTATACAAACCCTCAGCTACAGGCAGATCCAGTGACCCCCACTTCAGCTCCAGAGCTGTTCCAAAAAAGCATATGCTTCAGTGAAAACATTTGACATATTTAGATCACACAGGATGATAAATCTACATAATAAATCTTTGCCATTCTCATATGTTCTCACATCAAATAAATATAAAGAGGATGACATGCTATGACGTATATATAAAACATGCAGTAAGATTATATGTCAACTATAGATTAAAAAAAATACATTGAACATATATCTTAAGCCAAACCTTTTTTTGGGAAAGAGTAAGGTATGGTAAAAACCAGTGTCAGTTTTTTCCCACCTGTGACTTATTAGAGAGATTTCCTTTTACTTCCTAACCCACAGACTTAAAATTAAACTGTATAGTTCCTTATTTTGGATTGTGTAAAGAAGGGTTAGAAACTATTTAAAAACCACTGTTTTTTTATTATTAATTAATTTCTTTAATATTGTTTTTTTCTTTTATATAAAGGTGAAAATACCAAAATAGGTGGGTTTGCTTACATTTACCTTTCATTCTTTTACCTTTAAAAATGTGCCCAACAAACCAATAAAAACATGTTAGAAAGCACAAATAATGTTTACACTTGTGATGACTGTGATTGGTTTGCACCCTTATTGGCCCTGTACATCTCGATTGTGATCTTGATTGTTATTTTAAAAACCAACCTAAATTTCCCCCACATAATAACTGCCACATTCACAGTTTGATAGACTAGGCCAATAGTCTCACAATTCACGAAATGTGAGTTATTACACATAAAAGGGCCTTTTCTGTTACAGTATCTTCTAAAATTGTAAGAACGATTCCATAGTAGGCAATCCTTATGTGAGGTAGTGTATCTTAATGTTGTTTGTGACCCACAGCCAATGCCAATGACGAGTCAAAATCTATTTATAGTATATAACGTGTTTCCCTGAAAATAAGACAGTGTCTTATTTTATTTTTTTCACGAAAAAAGACACCTAGGGGGTTGATTTACTAACCTTTTAAACACACCACGAACGTGTATACACCTCTGTAGTGTGTTCCCTCCCAGCATGATCTATGGGAGGAATCGAAACACCTTTGTAGTGTGTACACACCCAGCAGGTGTGTTGTTCAAAGCCCTGCAATGATAGTGCAAATTAAGTGATAAATCTCAAAGATTAATCTTCATTCGTTCTTTTCTTCAAGTTTCCTAAAACATGTTTTTCTATTTTCCAAAACTCTTTGGTAGGCTTTAAGTAAAATGTTGTTCTTATAACTCTGTTCTTTTATTCTCACATGTAGGGCAATCGCCTTCTTCTACAATCGATTTCCTTACTTCAATTCTCTGGAACGCTAACATACTGACTATAGGAAATATTATGTACACTACTGGCCTAGAGAATAGTATTCTCTGCTGTCGGTTTGTGGAAAAGGCTCATACTTATCCTGCCATTTATCTATCTAATGGTTATATACCAAAGGAAATTGCTTTAAATTTATTAAGATCACCTATTGATCCGGTGTTACTTATGTACCTGTGCCATCAGACAACATGGCACAGGTACATAGTTAAATCCTATAGTTAAATCCTCTAGTGAAAACAAATCATGCTCTCATTTCCCCAGGTACAGGGTCACAAGCAGTGCCGAATTTACTCTCTCTGCTGCCCAATGCCAGGTTCCTCCAATGTGCACCCCTGTATCCAGGCAACATCACCGAGTTCACTAACTTTGTACAAAACAAATGGCGGCTTCCCTGCTGTACATTTATTCCTGCTTGCCCAAAGCAGGGCTAAATGTAGAAAACAACTACCCACCCGGCGCCCGGAACTGCATGTTCTGGGCGTTGGGAGATAGGAATTCCACACCCCTGCTGCTCCTCTACTCCCTGCTGCCCCAAGGCCGGGCCTCAGTTGGCCTTGTGGCAAATCCAGCCCTGGTCACAAGTGGTGCCCTGCATCTGGAGGTAGGGGGAACCCCAAACATAATGACATTGTGCAAGGGTACAAATTCTAATTGTTACAACAAATAATACTGCATTGACCAATCTTGCATTCATTAAAAAAAATTCCAAGCAGTCCTAACCCCTAGTGTGAGAGGGGGACGATCAATACAATAAGTTGAAATCCAAACTTAGCAACTTAGAATTGTCTGGTAAATTTAAGAAATGGTAATGTTTTAATAAGACTATTTAAAAAATAATCAGTAGAGATATTCTGATGTTCTCAGTAAGGAGCCGTTACCAGATACTATAAGCCTACACGGAGGATCCTTAGTATCTTTCTGCAACTTAAAAAATGCATACCAGTAGAAGTTGTTGGCATATCAATCCTACAAAATTTTGACCCATCAGTAGTAATCATTTGTTTCTCTACAGCAAAATAGCAAGTTTTTGTATATTTACAAATGAATATATTTTTCTTAATTATATTTTTGTGAAAATGTTGTTTTTGTTGTGTTTTTATGGCTTTATGTATTTATTTAATTACTTTTGTTATTTATTGGGGGTTCATCCGGAGTTTTGTGATACGAAAAAGCCCACATTTGGTGATGCAGCATTTGAGGTCATATTTGTGGGTCCCCTTTTGTGAATTTCACCTTAGTGGGACTTCTGGCTGCTCTGGAACGCATGGCTGGAATTATGGGTTTGGCCTCCTGATGTGGCCAACTCTGCTCCTTTTTGAGTTTATAATCTCAGTCTATTGAAGTTGCTGTATGCTGCTCTGATGATGCCATTATGATGTCAGTTATGCAACCTTTGATACCTTCTAAGGCTTTGTTTTTGAGCCATGTGGACTATTTACCACATTTTCCACAATGGGAATACCATCTTATTACTTTTTTGAATAAACCTACTTTTTATCCATGAGGGATATATACGCATCAACATTTGGATTGGACTTTCCCCCATCTAGATGGCAGAATACAGCATATATACTTGATATACTGGAGATATGGATAATATCAGATGATATGGTGAGACTGTTATGCATAAAACATGGAAAGTGCTCCTCTATTGTTACTTATGTAAACTGTCTGGTGGCGAGGAACATTTGTGACATCCGCATCATTAATGCTTTCTTGCTTACTGTATGTTTACTGCTTTGTTAGAAATCACATTTTTAGGACTTGATATAATTCTTGCATCATTGCATTAACATATACTTGTCCATATAAGCATGTATCTGATTTTGGACATGTGAATGTTTACTTGAGAGACTGCATAATCTCATAGGATGGCAATTATAGCTTGGAGCAATTTCAGCTAATTACATATGTCTAAAGTAACCAGATTTTCACAGTGTAGGGTAAATATCTCATAAAAGCTATGGTCACAGGAGGGATTAAATTCCTGATGCCAAGGAAGTATCTACTCTGGATGTATTTTCAGGTGCAATAAGCGGCTTTGGTGGTGATATCTACTGAGCAAATCTGATTCATCTGCTGGCTGTTGGAGTTATTCTATATAGTGAGCACCTATTCCATCTGGAGCTTATACTATCCATGTGGCAATGCACAGCTCTTAGGAGTTACAATAAATATGAATGAATCTTCATAAAAATTTAAACATTATTAAGTAATTACATTTTGCAGTGAATTTTTGGTTGAATTGTTTTGTCAAATAACAACTATTAATATACATTGTGGAGTTGGATCTGTGGACTTTATTTTCTAAAGGCAAAAGATTGACGGATAAACCTTAAAGCTGAACTCCAGAATGTGTTAAATATCTCGCATTTGCTTCTATTCAGTTCTCCCATTAAAAAAAGCAAGCATTTTATTCCCGCATTTGCATTTTGAATAATAAATGATAGGTAGATTTTAAATATTTGGTATATAATGGTGGCTCGGTAAGCCTTTTTGAGTATATTCTATTTCTAAATTCATATGCAAGGGCATCGGTTCCCACCATTATAATGTAATGGTTAATAATTGGATAGTGTCAGTATTCTGGCTTAGATATTTACTGCTAACTGTACTCCCAATGGGTAGAGTTGCTCTCTTTATTTGTTCTGGAGACTATTGCCTCTGAGATAGAAAGTAATCATAAATCCAAAATTTTGAGTTCCAGAACAGGAGGAGAAATATTTCAATGGGGACACTGGTTTCAGTGACATCTTTAACTAAGAGGGGAAGTGCCTTTAAAGTGATACTAAACTCAGGAGTTAAATCTGAAAAATGCATTCAAGTACCTAAACTATTAACAAAAATTAGGGCTGTTACTGATTAAAATTTTCGTGTTCGATTAATCGAAATATATAACGCACATACAGATCCAACTACATTGGCCTATACACATACAGCCCAGCAATGAAGTAATACAATGAACTTGGATCACACTAATCCAGCACGTTATTAATCTCACGTGCACCACTCAATATGGCCGCCGCTTGAGTGGGGCAACACAGAATAATAACGTGCTGGATTAGTGTGATCCTAGTTCATTTTATTACTTCATTGCTGTGCTGTATGTGTATAGGCCAATGCCTTGTCTGACACTCCTGCAGAAAGTTTCTTGGGCATACTCACCGGCCCAAGTGGCTCCGTTGGCTAACGAAGGGAAGGGGGAGGAGTCCGATGAAGTCACGGACGTCCTCAAATTATGTCTGAATTGGTGCTGACACTGTCCTTCCTTCTTGAGGGTGGCTACTTTTGTTCTCCATGGTCCCTGTGTGTGTTGTAAAGTAGCCACCCCTCCATGTGTATTACAATCTCATGGTTAGTTTACTAATTTGTATTGAAATTATAGTCTTACAGGAGTGAGCTTGGAGTGGTGGCTACTTTACAACACACAAAGGGACCATGGGTAAAAAAGTAGCCACC
Organism: Nanorana parkeri; assembly: GCF_000935625.1. NCBI lineage: Eukaryota > Metazoa > Chordata > Amphibia > Anura > Dicroglossidae > Nanorana > Nanorana parkeri. The sequence goes on from NW_017306539.1 coordinate 1,265,407, forward strand.
CTCCAGAAGGAAGGACAGTGTCAGCACCAATTCAGAAATTATTTCAGCATCTACAGCCAAGTGATACCCAAATAAGCTAAATTTTCTTGTAATAGGTGCGGTACTTGAATGCATTTCTAAGATTTAACTCCTAAGTTTAGTGCCACTTTAACTAGAAAGATGTTCTCTTTTTCCTGTTGCATCATCAGGACAGAAAGTGAAGGGAAATCTTCCTAGTGGGACACGAGCAGCAAAACAGGGATTTTACCCTTACTTTACTCATTACAAAGCTCATTACATATATACACATGCTATTTTTACTGTACTACAGTCATATTATGTAGCATTAAGAGCAGCTGCAGATTGTCAGCTCCAGTCCCAAACTTGGAAACCTAGCACCGTCGTTATTTCAGCTTCACTCTGGTTTAGACAACCCACTCCAGTTCTGCCCCCAGATTGACACTTTATGGCTGGAGAATTGTTTACTCTGGTTCCAAGTATCAAGGTATTTTTGTGCACAGTGTGCTGGAAAATTTCTGTGCAACTGAATGGAGATCATAACCCACATGGTCACATCTCCCAAATCTGCTTGTGCAGCAATGCGAACAAAGGCCTCTCTATGGTAAGTCTGTATCATGTAAGACACTGTAAAAGTGGAACAGACCGTTAAGCTCATTATGTGTGGTTGCGTAATGTTAGTATTTATTAATAAACCATTGTACACACACTATAATTAAATGTCATACAAAATGAAAACATATGGTGCCGTTCCTTCTACTCATTGATTCCCTGAAATGATTTATGGTCTCTGCATGCAAAATACAACCAATCATTCTGCTGACACTATCAGTACCTTTAACTAGATTGTCATTTCTCGATATTAAAGGTAATGGATGGTGAAGAGTTTACTGTAATAATTCTAATCACTTAGTCTAAAATGGCTTAGAAGTTGTCAAAGGATTGTAGGTTCATAATTCATCAAGGCTGAAGTTTGCATCCCTGCTATAATTCATTTGATTGTTTACAATCATCAGCAAAAACAGTGAAACTGAACTTTATTAAAGATGAAAACCTGTACTGTGTCAGAATATAAATCTGAGCATATATCAGAAGGGAAGTTGATGAATAGCTAAAGTTTATAAAAATTCAACTGGCAACTATTAAAAAAAAGGCATTGTACATTTTATGTAAAGGGTGGTACTTTATTAGCTCTGGAATGGATCACACGGCAGGACTTTTGTGCATTGGGATAAAAAAAGTATTGAAATAAGTAGTCACCGGCAATCCAAGAATTATTCTGTCAATTCTTCTTTATTGACATCAAAAGGTTGTGTCACAATTAGGGATGCAGCAATACCGATACTAGTATCAGTATCGGTGCTGATGCCGAGTATTCGAGCCAGTACTCATAATCGCCCAAATGCTCTGATGTCTAGCCCGATACTTAAAGGAGAATTATGAGGTGAGTGCTTTTCACTCAGCCTCATAATCTGAGCCGACCTGTGACAATTAAACTGTCACAGGTCGCCTCAGTACTGGCACATACTGGCGTTCGGTCACTTCTCGATCCTGTCACTGCAGAGAGCCGTGATAGGGGAGTGACTGGATTCTCCCCTCCCCTGTCCAAACCTCCAGTGCTGACTGGCGGAATGGATGGGGGAGGGGGTGGGTACAGCTGGCTCTGCCTCTAGATAGGCAGAGCCAGCTGTCCCTCACGCAGCTGGGCGGATCCAGACATAATTGTCGGGATCCGTTTCAGCTGCGGCGTCTCAGTATACCGCGATCAGTAGCTGAGCTTTGGGTAACGGGAGGACGCTAGTGTGTGTCCTCCTGTTACCCTTCGGAGAACTATGGGGAAAAGCCCTAACCCCATAGTTCTCCTTTAAGCTTCCGGTATCAGGAAGACGGGCAGCGTGTCATTACACATTTCCCGGCTTCCTAATTGGCCAGGAAGCTGGCTCCATGTTACCTCGTCACTTGTGATGAGGGAGCATGGAGCCAGCTTCCCAGCCAATCAGAAAGCATGGCAGCATGTCATTACCTGGCACCCAGCTTCCTGATTGGCCAGAAAGCCGGCTCTTTGCTGCTTCGTCACCTGTTGACGAGGGAGCATGGAGACGGCTTCCCGGCTAATCAGGAAGCCAGGTGGTGAGTCATTACACACTGCCTGACTTCCTTAATGGGACTTCCCGTATTGGTATTCGGTATTGGTGAGTACCAGAAAAAAATATCGGTACTCGTACTTGATACCGAAAAACGGGTTTTGGTGCAGATTTGGAAAACTTTGTTTGCCTGATGAAGGGACCTATATGGTTCTGAGACGTCACTACACATTGTGACATGACCTTTTTATGTCAATTAAGAAGAATTAACAGAATAATTGGAGTGCTGCTGACTACCTTGTTCATTACGGTTTGATTGGCGTTGCCACCCACAGAGTATGGGTAACATTCGGTCAGGAGTGGGATGGGGATTTTCTTGTGTTTTGGAATAAAAAAGGAGACATGGAGAGGTTCACAAAGTGATGGTAAAGTGTACGCAAACCCTAACAACCTTTTTAATATGTTCCCTTTTGTTTTGTTAAAAATACTATTAAAAGTGTTTTATTACATCTGTTTGATAAATGCAAAAATAATATCTGTTGATCCTGCCAGAAATGCAATGAGCTCCTACCTCTGCATTCTTCATCTGCTGCACTCAATTCTCAAGCAGTTTTATCAGCCCTACTCAGTTCTGATATGTGGACCATAGAACAACTCCCCACGTTTTGGAGCTATAGAGAGAGGGAAGAATTTGTGCAGTTCCACTCAGGAGAAAAAAGCCTAGGGTTTCAGTGTGGATGTTGTCCCCCTTGGACAGAAAGTGTTCTAAGATTGAACCCCCTTTTCTCCAATCTCCTGTTGCGGACCTGTGTTCTCAATACAGTTGTCAGATTAAACAGTTTTTTCAGAATATTGTCCCCTTTGATGATTTTGAAGACTGCAATAAGGTCTCCTCATGAACGCATCTTTTCTAAGGTGAATACGTTTAAATTTTGAAGGCGGTTTTCATAACTCAGGCCTTCTATCCCTTTAATTATGTTGTAGTCCTTCTCTGGACTCTCTCAAGCTCAAGGACGTCTTTCCTGAGGGTTGGCAACCAAAACTGCACCGCATACTCCAGATGAGGCCAAACCAATGATTTATAAAGTATTACTCTTTTATCCCTTGTTACAATCCTACTTTTGATGCACGCCAGTATCCGGTTTGCTCTGCTGGCTGCTGCTTGTCATTGCTTACTATTGCCAAATCTGTGATCTATGAGCACCCCCAGGTCTTTTGCCATGTCTGACTTCCCTAATGTAGCACCCCCCAAATAGTAATTGCACACACGTTCTTTGCTACCATGTGCATAACCTTACATTTTTCAGTATTAATCCGCATTTGCCATCTTGTAGCCATGCCTCACTTTTATTTAGGTCTTGTTGAAGTGCATATATCTCCTGTTCGGAATTGACTGCCCTACACAGTTTCATATCGTCCGCAAAAGCCAAGATCGTACTATTTATTCCAATCTCTATGTCATGGACAAATAAGGTGAACAGGATAGGTCCCAGGACTGAACCCTGGGGCACCCCATTCACAACCTTTGCCCAATTAGAAAATAAACCCATGACAATGTCAGTGACTGTTATTTCCACATACTATTGGAACATTACAAATAATTGTCACGTGTGAAAACAAGTACTGTATCTTTATCTTGGTGTGTTAGCTATTTGAGTTAAGCCTACATTGTAATACTGGTCATTTAATAGAAAGTGCTAGGGAGTGGGTACAAGTAAATTAATTAGATGAGATAGAAGAAGGAAGGGAAGCAAGGAAAAGAGAGCAAGAAGAAGAGAGAGGGGGGTTGGGGGTGAGTAAGGGGGTTAGGGAGCCAGGTAAATGTGGAGCGTCCAGAGGAGAGGCCTACATAAGTGTTTTTATTGAGAGCCGAATCCCTCTTATAGAAACAAAACAGCAGTAAAAGCCTAATGTTGGTTCTAAAGCCTTCCTTACTCTGACCAATAAAAAATAAAAATAAATGAAAGATGAACTGCAAGCCAAATAGCAAATTCTGCTGCGATAATCAGCTTGAGAGTAAGGCATATTTCACAATGTATTACAAAATGCAACTTATTAACAACAGAGCATGAGATAAATTCTTAAGTTTGCCTCAAACGTGGGAAAACCAGGAATGTAAAAGTCCTTGTCTTAAAACAAAGCCATTGTTTTATATGTGTGTTCCAGTGCAAGTGAAAAAAGGATAAAAAAGTGAAGACAAAAATTATTAACATACAATGAAGAAGTCAAGCTTTTGGGCCTTTAACCCTTTGTTAGGACAGTGTTCACTAGTTTACAACTGATAAGATCTGCCAACACAGTACAGACAGGGTTAATTAGGGAAAGCATTAACTTCTTGGCCCCTCCACTCCCCTCTTTGAAATTACAGAAAAGGGAAAGCAGCCATTTTTAACCAAGTATGCAATATGTGTTATTACAATTAGGATGAAAAAAAGACAGACCCAGAGATAATGAGCGGAGGGGCTGCATGACTGGGGGAAGGAATAGTCCCTGGAGTATGGGTTACATTAAATGTGAATCAGTTGACCTTGCCTGATTGGAGGGAGGTGTTGGGGAGGAGCCGCGTGCGATGGGACCGCAAGGGTTGATGGCTGTTCTTTCCGGAAATTTGACGGAGGAAACAGGTTGTCCCACCCACCCTTCCCTAGTTTTTTGAAGTTGGTGGCAGTTGGAATGGTTGTTTGTCACAGCAGCTTGGCGAGTTAGGGGGTCTAGAAATGTAAGTCAGTTACAAAATGGGGGGCCATCAGCTGGTAGGGTGATCCCCCATTGGTGTCAGTAGTTGTGGGGGGGCCTGGCCCCTTGGAACTTGGGAAGCAGTATCTGTCCTCAAGCTGGTTGGGGTGGAGCTGGGCACATGGGAGTGGTTTTAGTAGAGGCCTTATTTTTGCTGGTGGGCACTCGAAGACCCCTATCGGATCCAGCAGTATTTCAGATTATATATTTGAATGTTATTTTGGTTATTATGTTTGGTAACTGTTCAATTGTGGCCATTTAAATCCAGGTTGCGCAGTCCGTGTGTTCATAGAGGTTTTTAACAGATGGACGTAATTGACGAATCCATCAGTCATGGAAATACACTTTAAATATGGGTTTTTAGGAGGTCAGTTTTCTCCTTAACAAAAAGTTTCTCTCCCAAAGCCATTTAACTTTTAAATTCCATGTGAAGTTTCTTTAATTAGAGTCAGTATAAAAGTGGCGCCACGTCAAGCCAGTATAAAATATTGTGTTGGATTCAACATTCAGTGAATGTTGTTTATTAATCACTAGTGGAATGGAATCATTCGGTAAACTGTGTCTATCAACTCCTTTAAAAGTAATTATTGTACAGTGATCTTATTGTCATTTGTATAATTGGTTTATGGCTGTGCTTCTTTCCATTTAATTGTTTTTCGCTAGGCTATTATAAAGATAAAATGACAACTAACTCAACTAATGTCTAAGGCAATTAGGAAATTCACTTTCAGTAAGTACACTACACATGACATAAATATTCATTACTTTCTACACTTTGTACAATATCACAATTATTAACATTCTTGTTACCATGGAGCCTGTGAATAATTGTAATACCCGATAACACAGCATTCCTAAAACACAGCTGAAATGTTCTACTTCTCAGTTAAGTTTAAAGTGTATCTCCAGCCAAAATATTTGTTCTAGTTTTTGGTGGAATGAGGAAGGGGTGGTCGGCTTTTATTGCTTTCTATGGCCCTGTTGGGAAGATAACCTTTCACTTCCTGAAAGAGGCGTAAATAGAAACTTCAGGGCCCCAGAAAGAAACCATGAAGAGCCCCCCAACCCCCCACGGCCATGGGAAGGCACTACAATCAGGCACTGTTTGGTTAACATGAAGGCTGCCGAGGTCCCCAGCAAGCACTGGCCCTCAGGCACATGCTTCAGTTTAAAAACGTAATGCCAATATCTGCGTTTAGTATCGGGCATTTTCACGGGTACGAGTACTCCTGAAAATGCCCAGTATTGGCACTGGTGCATCCCTACTTAATAATACAATGTATTGCTGGGACTTGTAGTCCTGTATAGTTGGTGACTCCTGCAGCACCTTCCTCGTCTTGGCGGCCAGGAGGTGGGACTAAGTGGGGAGTGTTTTCCCACACAGCAGAATATGCTGCCTGGCGGTGCCTGCAATACATTCTGCTGGACAAGTGATAGATCAGTGCACCGCCCCTCCAGCCCCGCACTGCCACCCATCCATGCTGCGGGTGGCAGAGCGGCGGGGAAGGAGCAGCACTATCTTGGGGGGTGCTCTTCCTCCTGTCTAGGCCTCCCCAACAGGCGGAATGCCAGGGCCGGTCGCAATTGCGACCCTGGTAGTTCCACCAGTGCTTCCTGATAAGGTGTCACCAGAACAAGAAGTCCCTAAAGAATGTATTTAAAGCTTAGAACAATTCATTATTCTGTAGTTTGCAGTTTTATCTGTGCAGGGTGACTGGTCTTGTCTCCGCCTCCTGTAGTTTTTGCTGTCATCCGGTAGTGGGTGGAGCCTGATGGGTCCCTCCCACAGCTTTGCCCTTCGTACACCTATGTACAGCACAGTAATACACGGAAACGTGGTAAATGCTGCCCTTTTCTGTGTATTGTTGTGTTTTATTTCCCCATTCATATTAAGTGTTAGCTGCTTTTGGATAGGAAGGCTAGATTTTGCGCAAAAGGCACCATAAGACGTGTTTATATTATATACAGCACAGTGATGATGTCACTACCACTTTTACAAGGCACTATCTGAGTTTGCAAACATGTTTGGTGCAAACAAAGTAAATTTAAAGCGCTTGTGGCTATTGAAGAATATATTTAAATTACTTTTTTTGTTCCTGTAATTTAGCTTTAAAGCAGAACTCCAGCCAGAAATAACAAGATAAAAATGAATAACCCATTAAAAGAAATAAAGGAACAAACCCGGCTTTTGCTGCAATATTCCCCTTCAGTCCAGAGATTTCCCCCACAGTACTTTTTTGCTCCCACTAGATGTCCTCAGTCAATAAAAGGAGAAGAAGCACGCCAATGAATCCACCTTTCTGTCACTCTGCTTTCTCTTTCTATCAGCATGCTTCTTATAACACATGACCTACTTGATTCCTTGTGCTGCTTCTCCCTCCCCCAGTCAGAGCTCTGCTGTACAGGGACTACAAGAAGCTGTAGCCACCACATGTATGGACTGGTTAGCTGCAATATATTACATTTTTGTTGTTGGGTTTAGAAACACATTAAGGTACACTTCTGATAAAGTATACATGATCTCAGTAAAGATCTCCCTTTACTTCCTGGAACTCTGGCACATGTGACTTGGACATGTGACCATGCACATCATCTCAGGGAAGGAAAATGCCTTTCCCTGAGATCTCATGAGATTACAGAAGAGATTTCCCAGCAATGCTCTGCTGATGTAACCTTCCCAGGATGCAACACTTGGGCACAGATTAGAGCACTAATGCATAAGAGGACCAGGAAGTATAAAAACAATAATTGTAAGTAAAAGAAAAATATAGGTTTAACTAATAAATGTGAGATGATTTCATATCAACAGGCAGAGCTGCATTCTGATGTGATTTTTTTTAGTGAAAGGGGGTAAAGGTCCACTCTAAAGGGTTTATATGGCCAAAAACTAAAAATAAATATGTATTTCTACATTGATATTCCATAAGTTCTATTCCACTCCTAATAACCATATCAGTCTACACTGAGTGGCCAGATTTTTATGACCACCCCATCAGTACTTTGTTGGGGCACGAGATGACTCCACGAGATGACTTAGTTGGGCCGCCTCGTGACTCCACCAGATGTTGAAAGGTGATGCGAGGAATCTGACACTGCACTGTTGCCCTTCTGTTGTCTTGTACCAGTCTTGCCACTCTTCGTTCTGCCCTAACATTGACTAGTCGCTGACGGCCACAATTCACACGTTCAGACCCAGATTTTCGGCTGACAGTCCGGTGTTTAAACACTTTAACAACAGCTGCTCTTGAACATTTAACGAATTCTGCTGTTTTGCTAATACCCGCTCCATGGCTGTTAAATCGCGTTGTTTACCCATATCTTCAGAAAAAAAATCACTTCTACTGTCGTGGTAAACAACCTGCTTCCCTATTTATAATGGTCTGGCCCTCAGCAACTTCAGCGCAAAATTATAGCTAATTATAGCTAATTTGCCTACAAAGGTCAGTTGGTCATAATAATCTGGCCACTCTGTATAAGATGAAAACTTACTTATCGAAGATGCCCATAAGATGTACTGTCACAATTTCACTCAGCCCTGTGAATATGAACTTCCTGCTGTCATAACTGTCACAAAGCCTGGTTTCTGAATTACAACTCAATGTCTGAACAATGTAACATTATCATTACCCACCTGCAGCAATGCATGATGGGATATGCAGTCTTGAGATTGCATCACATTATGCAGCAGGTAAAGAGATGCAAAGCACACTAGGAATCCAGGAAGTTTGTTAGAAGTGATGGGCAGACAGAAGTCAGCACTCGCTACATAAAAGGAATTTTTTCAAGTAAGCTTTGATTGAATTATCAGAAATAACTCTAATATGTATTCCTATTACAATGGTGATGTCATAACAGGAGAGTATATGCTTTGATTTTAGAATGCCTCTAAATCATCTTATCTCAGGAACAGATACCCACCCCCTTTCCTCACATGCTGTGTCCAAGGCCACAATACCTGAACCTTGTTATAAAGCTTTACTGCTGACAAGTGCCTACTAGGTGTATACACTGTGGATGACTATTAGGAAACAAGCCTGCTACTAGAAATAGAAAACTAATTGTATTGGTAAAAATAGCAGAAAAAAACATCTACAAGATGAGACTAGACAGATGTGCCTTCTCTACACACGCAGATGCCGAGGCTTTCCCATTCTGCAAACTTTTCTAATGTAATATAGATGGCTGCTATCACCTATTAATGAGCTACCAAGCAAATGCATTGTTACTTGATGCTGAGGAAGAAAGCAGATTATATGTGGTTAGGACCCTTGCACACAGACGACAGTGTTCTGATGTATTCTTCAATTCTCCAGGCACTCTCCGATGCCCAGGGGACTGAGCCGCTCCATCTCATTGACGGCGCAGTGGCTGTTAATTTAAAAAGCTGGATGTATATTATGCCAAGCTTAGTACAGGCAATCGGGCATGGGCTGCCAAATCACTGGAACAGCCGGTGCCTTCTCTTCAAGGAACCACACAGAGAATGAAGAAGGTGGCAGTAATACAAAGCTTACAGTGCTGCAACTATCTATACCAGGCAGGTGTTATAAAAAGAGAAACCTCACAGGAGAGATTACATACAATTGTCTTATTGGCATACATTTCCGATGCCGGTATTCCTTCTTGGAGCCCACCTCTCCTAAAAGTGACAGATGCATAGTCACCATGCTGTGACTTTCACCTGTTGTCAGGGACATTGCTCTGGTTTAGAAGAATGAAGTCTGGCACAGTGCAGAAGAAACCCGTCGTTTGATTGTTCCGGTACATTGCAGCTTGACAGCACTCTGCTTGTTTCCACAGTCTGCATCTAATGGTTCTCACCCAAGGTCTTTCTACAAGCCATTGCTCATTACTTGTGACATTCTGTTCAGTCAGAACAATTATGCCTCTACTGCCGCAGCAGCCAGTGAGATGTCGCCCGATCACGTGAAGGGGTCTCCTTCATAGGGCTGGAAAATGTCCACTCTTGTCACTGCATCTTACTCAAACATATGAAGAAAACTGCCTGCCTTTTTTTATTATTATTATTATTTTATTTTTTTCGTTTTAGAAAGAAAGTTTTGTCAGGTTTTTATTTCTGTCTGATTTCTTTTCACATCCTGTCCATGTGACTTGCATGAAAGAAATGACGTGTGCCCCTGTCAATGTGACAGAAAAAATCCAGAAGTTCAATCGCTTCTTTACTCTAATAAAATTGGATTTTTTACTTTTGTATTTTTTATTTTCACTTTAACTTTTTTTATTCTGGGGGTTGGCTAATAAGTCGATCTTGTATTTTCATGCAAGGCTTGCTTTGAAGTAGTTCTAAAGACAGACCCGGAGAGCCTGAGCGGAGGGGCTACATGACTAGGGGGAGGAATAGTCCCGGGAGAAAGAGTTAAAAATAAAATGGGAACAGCTGCTCTTACCTGATTGGACGTGGGAGTCAGGTGTCCGGGAGGAGCTGCATGGGAAGGATCTGCAAGGGCTGAGGGACATCCTCTTTCTGGAAATCAATGAACGAAGCAGGTTGTGTGCTCTTCACCCTGCAGGAAAGTAAAACACGAATTGTGGCCATGGGTGGCCTGTGTGCATTATTGGCCCAGGTCTGTGCAGTTGCAGAGCAGAGGGGACCGCGATGGCTCCGGGAGCAATTGAAGGAGGTATTTGAGGGGTCTAGGGGGGCCCCATCCACCCCCTGTCCCAAAACGTGCTGGGAGGTCTAGGCCTCCTGAGCGCCTGATCCCCTCTCTCACCCCCGAGATTAAAGGGACAGCGGCTTCTTCAAGCTGCCTCTGCCTCTGTATGCCAGGAGGCGATGATCGCGGCTAGGGTGGCGGGTGAGGAGTCGTGTCGGCACCCTGGGCCTTCATAGGAGGAGGAGAAGCGTTGTTGGCGTCTCATTCCATGGATGTTTGCGAACTGGTTGCAGACGTTCACCATTTTGGCCAGTGTAATCGGGGAGCGGGGCCGGAGAGTTTTTCGGCGTTATTTTGCTATATGGGTGATCCCAGGAGGGCGGATGCGATTTTCTGCGGCATGGCTTTAGTCTGGGTTTTCGTATTCCTTGTCCTGTCCCTCCTGTCCCAGCCTCTGTCCCGGGAATTTAAGAATCTGCGTTTCCTTTTCCTTGGGTGGTCTCGGCCAAATTGGTCAGGGGGGTTGTACTGGGCAGTACGGCGGGCTGTTTGCGGCCCTGCCTATTCTCGAGCTGAGTGTGTCCCCCTTGGGCGTGGTTAGCAAGAAGGTGCCTCACAATTTCGGCTTAGGCACCACTTGTCATACTCAAAGGGGGCGTCGGTTAACAGTGCTATTAGTCCGGATTTATGCTCGGTGTCCTATACCTTGGCGGCGGCATGGGTGCAGCGTTATGGCAAGGGGATGCTGATGGCACAGGCAGATATTGCAACCGAGTTCGGTTGCTCCCCGTGCACCCTGATCGCCAACACTTGCTTGACCGTACGTCCTTGGCAGCCTTTTTTGTGTCCTCCCATGACCCGAAACTCAGCATATAGCGGGCTTGGCCTGCTGAGAGTGCGGCAGCCGGGACGGATCCCGACAATACTGCCGAGACCCACCAAGCTGGCTGATTGACAACTGGCTCTGCCTTTCCAGAGGCAGAGCCAGCTGTGCCCACCCCTCCCCCATCTATTCCTCCAGTCAGCGCTGGAGGATCAGAGAGGGGAGTATCCCAGTAGGGAGCGGTGACTGACAGTTACCACTCTCTGCAGGGAGATAATCGGGAAGTGAGTGGATCAGCGGTATGTTTTTGCTCACTTCCCAATCAACAGGACTGACGTGTGACCGTTTCAATATCACACATCGGCTCTAACTATGGGGATGAGTGTAATTCACTCACCTCACAGTTCTCCTTTACTATTAACAAACATGTATTTTATTTGTGTATCACTCAGCTGTAGATCCTGAAATCATCTCTGAATTGGTGCTAACACTGTCCTTCCTTCTGGAGGGTGGCTACTTTTGTTCCCCATGGTCCCTGTGTGTGTTGTAAAGTAGCCACCACTCCAAGCTCGCTCCTGTGCTGGACTACAATCTCAATACAAATTAGTAAAGCAAATGTAAGATTGTAGTCCATCACGGGAGTGAACTATGGAGCGGTGGCTACTTTACAACACACAGGGACCATGGGGAACAAAAGTAGCCACCCTCCAGAAGGAAGGACAGTGTCAGCACCAATTCAGAGATTATTTGAGGATCTACAGCCGAATGATACAATCAGATACGTTTTTGTTATTAGTGGTACGTGAATGCATTTTTAAGATTTACCTCCTGAGTTTAGTGCCACTTTAATGCATTCTTTGCAGTAAGATAAAAAACACCCAGTATCTTTGCATTCTCCCCTGTCCCCAAACACTTTCCTTTCATCCCTTGTCACCTATACTGGATCCAGGAAGATATTCGCTGTTTCCTAAACTTCATGGTTGTGAAGGAGCGTACTGAGGGCAGTGGAGCGATAGGTTTCTGCTGCCGTCAGTCAAACTGTTAGTAGGAGGGAGCAGGGACGGCTAGGTGCAGGTCACGCACACACACATGGGAACATGCTCACACGGGTTTCTTCACAGCGGCCAGCTAGGTGAAAGAGACATCCACAAACAGGCAGGGGGATCATCAGTTTAGGGACCAGATGAAGTAGGAGTTAAAATACAAGTGGTAAGAGGAAGAATGCTCAAATAAGGTAAGTGTGGACCTCCTCATCTTTAAAGGAGAACTATGGGGTCAGTGTTTTTCCCCATAGTTCTCCTTAGGGTAACGGGAGGACACAAACTAGCGTCCTCCCTTTACCCTAAGCTCAGTATACCGCGAGCTACAGCTCGCAGTATACTGAGACGCCGCACCCGGAGCGGATCCCGACTTAGACGACAGAATCCGCCCATCTGCGTGAGTGACAGAGGCAGAGCCAGCCCCCTCCCCCGTCCGTTCCGCCAGTCAGCGCTGGCAGATCGGAGAGGGGAATCCAGCCCCTCCCCCTGTCATGGCAGAGAGCCGTGTAGGATCAAGAGGTGAGCGAACCCGGTATGTGTTCGCTCACCTCCCGATCTACTGAGCCGACCTGTGACAGTCTCATTGTCACAGGTCGGCTAGAACTATGAGGTGAGTGAAAAGCACTCACCTCATAGTTCTCCTTTAAAAAAAAAAAAAAGCAAATCACTTTAAGCAATGTATGGATAGAGGGGGGTGTCGTGGGGGTTGTCATATTTCTGACTAAGGGGTGGAAATTGGGGGTTCCTACTTAAAAGAGAACTATGGGGTAAGTGTTCCCCATGTTCTCTTAAGGGTCACAGGAGGACATATACTAACCTCCTCCTATGACCCAAAGCTCAGTATATCGCAAGATACAGCTCGCGGTATACTGAGAGCGCTGCAGCTGGCATGGATCCCGACATTACTGTCGAGATCCACCCAGCTGGGTGAGTGACAGCCGCCTCTGCCTATCTAGAGGCAGAGCCAGCTGTGCCCGCTCCCTCCCCATCCATTCCTCTAGTCAGTGCTGTAGGATCGCAGTGGGGGGGAATCCCTGCAGGGAGCCATCACTGACAGTCATGGCTCTCTGCAGGGAGATGATCGAGAAGTGAGCAAGCGATGGTATGTGTTTGCTCACTTCCCGATCTATTGAGCCGATGTGTGACAGTTTCATTGTCACACGTCGGCTCAACTATGAGGATGAGTGACTTTCACTCACCTCATAGTTCTCCATTAAGGAGGAACTATAATCCTCCCTTTCCCCCCTTATTTTTTCTGTTATTGACCAAAAACATACTTACATGCACAGTGACTCAGCAGTATACTGTAGTAATTCAACACATTGTTGCTTTACACTCAGTCCTTCACTTCCATCTTCTTCTCTGATGTCATCCGGAGCATGCTGTATCTTTTAGGTTCATGTCACCGACCCCCTGATGATACGCATGTGCCGTGGTGCATCATGAGGAGGCTAGCTGCACGCACCAGGAAGAGGCAGTAGCTGAGGCCTTTTGTGATACCTAATGTGGGCTGCGGGTAATTAAATATATAATTCTCCACTAGGTGTGAATCCAGGAAGGGTGGAGAGAATTCTCCAAAACAGTAATAAAAAAAATAATACAAAAATAAAATTCCTAAAAAAGGAG
>NW_017306539.1:1279358-1332714 GCF_000935625.1 Nanorana parkeri
GAGCTGACAGAAAATGGGTGGGAAAGTTGAAGGTCCACGGAAGCTTGGAAGGGGTAAGGTCTACTTTACATGGTCTTTCTGCAGGCTCCTGACAAGTTTTCATTTACCCTCCCCACTCTGTTTATTGTCACAGTTTTATTGGATGGTTTTACATTGCTAGTGGTTTAATGTGTTATGCCCACTACACCTTTGGCTAGTCAGATGCCTGTCTGGGACTGATGGTTAGGGCGAGCATTAAGGCAAGGGTATGACAGTTCAGTGCTCACAGTTCATCTGGGCTTATTTTTTTGGTGAAATGTTAAGGGAGTTTTTTGCTGTGATAATGATATAGGTATGTGATGTATCCAATAAGGCTGTAGCCTTTCCCAATCAAACTTAATAGGCTTCTAAGTATTTGCTGGGAATTGGTTGTTCATGTCTACGTTTCTCAGCAGCAAAGAGAGAGAGAGTTTATGGTAGTTTAAGACTGAAAATTGGGGCCAATTCCAGAAGCATTTCTTCAAAACATAGGACTTTTAATATATATGCTGGCTGTGTTAAATACTTGATAGCATCACGCAATGTTTCCTGTTTCTTATTGCACCAGATTACAAGATCCTAACGGAGCGTCGCAGATCATATCCATTCTTTCAACTAGAGACCACAGGGTGGCATCAATGCTCTTTATAATTAACATAGTGAATAATAGATCACAATTCACAGATAAAATGTCAGTGTGCGGCTTTCCATCAAATTTCAGCTTTTTAATTGTTTACAGCTAACATTGTGGAGAGAAATAAAACTTGTATACAGCATCTAGTAAAAAATGTACATAATTCTTCTTTCTGTAAAGAAGGAGGAGGTGTGGAAAACACTACTTATGTTTGGCTGTCTGGTCTTTATATAAAACACAGCAGAAGGCAGAGCTGCAGTCAGGGTAACATTTCAAATTAACTTAGAAGCCGCTATCGCACACAAGAATAGCTGCGTCCTTTATAAATGCCGTCTGCTCTTGGCTTGTTGCGGGATTCTAGAGCAAGCATAATTCCTATTTATTGTACAGAATAAAATTTTTTACAAAGTATAAAATGTAAGTTTAAAAAATAATTTAAAATGCCAATGAAGTGTTGAGTATTTCCAGCTATGTGCTGAATTTTGTGGAAAGTGCAAACGTCTTTGTCTTTATAAATAGGCGTCTTATAGCCTGATATTTTCAGAATGTTGGCTGTATAGCAATTAGATAAAATGTAAGGTACACTGATTAGGAGTGGAGATTGCTACACATTGCTATGACAAATAAAATGTTATTTTGAGTTCCACGTCAATTAAATGAAAGCTGAACTCCAGGCAAAACATCTAAATACACAGAAGTAATATGTATATAAGAGCCAAAGGATTTGTACCTCTGTCCATCTAGTCCTGAGATTTAAACAGCCCTACTACACAGGACATTCAAGTGGATAACAACACTTTCACATTTTGCAATCAAGCAATAGACTGCTGACACCACCCAGTTTGCCGATTTGGACAGTGATGGAGCAGTAGTAAATGGATTAGCTCATCCCTCTACTCACTCTGCTCTCTACTGATGTTGACTTGTTTCTTTTCAGCATATTTGCGTGCAGCTCACCTGATCACCCTTCCCTCACCCAGTCTGAGAGCTGCTGTGTTGAGAATTGCAAGAGGCTGAAATCAAATCAAGTTCAGGTACTTGCACTAGTTACAATAAAAAGAAAAAAATAAATAACTATACAGTCATGAAAACAGAGATGATTTATTTTGTATGTCTTGTATATCTGTTCAAGGTTCAGCTGTAATAAAATGCAGTAAACTTTTACAAAGCACACATTATGCATATTATAGTATGAAAGGGGCCTAAGACTTGTGAGGGTGCCGCAGAAGACATGGGAGTGTAGACTTTTGAAGATAGCTCTACTTGAATTACAGTTATCCATTAAAGCGTAACTGTAGTCAAAATCAAAAAATACATGTATGATGTAGTCTGTTAGTAACTTAAAAGTATATTTGAAGCCGCAATTTTTATTTCGATTTTGGATTCAGTCAGAAGGGTTGGAACTGCTTTCAGTTTGTGGGTTAGGGTGTACACCATCTGAATACAAGAGCCAGCAGTGCACATTCCTCCATCCATGCAGGCTGAAGGAGAGAACACATTGGAAGTTTTATACTCATCTCTTGTTATGGTGACAACACTAACATTTTGGATTTTTTTCTCACTTTCTATCCTGTTGGCAATGGTCAACAGGACAAATAGGGTGAATCTACTTAAAGGGTACACAGATAGCAAAAAATATTTGACAGTGGTTCTAATACTTCCCCACTCTAAAACTTAAAAAAAGACTTTGGCTTTATATACACTTTAAAATGTTTTTCTGAATCCCCTTAACAAAGATTCAGTATCTGCTGATCCTGCCATTAGAAAATCACTGCTGTATATCCTGGGCTCCACTGTCCCTCATGTAGGTCTGGGACAAGCATGGCATTTAGGGATGTTCAGATACAAAGTACCGTACTCGGTACAAGTACAAGTACAAATACAAGTACATGTACAGATACTTTTCCAGCTCCAAGCTGTCATTTGTAAGGAGCACACGGAGCTCCTAGGATTTGTACATCTCTGTTTTAATGTATTATTTTTTTAAATAAATATATATAAGGGATTCACTGATACCATTTTTTCAAGTACAAGTACTGATACTTATCCAAGTACTCACAGATACAAGCACTGATACATTTTTGTTTATTGTCATATGACAGTTTTCCTAAAACAATACAGACTAATGATTTCAGGACAGTGGTGGAGCGCCAGGGCCAGGTCCCAGCTGCAACCGCTGCAGCCCTGGTAGTTCTCGTGAAAATGCCAAGTATCGGCACTGGTATCTGAACTGGTATCTGAACATCCCTAATGGCAATTGTCTCTGGCTGCATTGGAGGGAGATCCGCAGACTGAATGTTTGGCTGATCTCCCCTCTGGTTGCCGAACCCAGAAACGATGAGGATTTCATTACTTCCAGTTTCAGGCTGTCATTTGCCTGGCTTCTGTGGCCAGGGAAGAAGCATAATCTGTGCTTCATTAGCTTCTGTGGGGTAACAGTCCCTAGGGAGTGTTAGCCCCCTATGTGATAGCAATAAAGTAAGATGTAAAAAAAGTTTAAATTCTAAAGTAACATAAAAAACACAATTTTTTTAAAGCCCTCCACCCCATGTATGTGCACATACAAATGCAAACACATGTCAGAATGCGAGAACGTCTATTACACCATACATGGTACATATTGCTGTGAACAAGAGCAATCATTCTAGGGCCACCACTTACTGTTAAAGTGGACCTTTATGCCCTTTGACTAAAAATTACATCAGCATATAGCTCTGCTTGCTGATATGAAATCATCTTACATTCATTAGCTAAACAAACTTATTTTTATTTTACTTACAATTTCTTTCTGCTTCTGGTCCACTTTGGCACAAATTATGTAATGTGCCCAAGTGTTGCATACTGGGAAGGTTACATGAGCAAGTCATGGCTGGGAAATCTCATTTGTAATCTCATGAGATTTCAGAGAAAGGCATTTTCCTTCCCTGAGATGATGTGCATGGTCATATGCCTTAGTCACATGTTCCAGAGTTCCAGGAAGTAAAGGGAGATCTAGCAAACCTGCCCTTAGTTAACCAGTTGACATCCAGGGTGTTAAGCCCCCTTCCCATCCAGGCCATTTTTCAGTACTTTGACTGACATTTATTCCGTCATGCAACGCTGTACTGAAATTAATTTTATACCCTTTTTTGGGGGACACATAGAGCTTTCTTTTGGTGGCATTTAATCACCACTGGGGTTTTTATTTTTTAATATATTAAGGAAAAACTACAGATTTAAAAAAATCGGGCCGCAGATGGGCGGATCCCGGAATTAAAGGTGAGGGGTCAGGAGGGGGGAGATGGTGGCACTCGCGATTGGGAGGGCGGGCGCTTTGAAATTCACGCCATACAACCGATCGGCGGCTATAGAGCCGCTGATTGGTTGTATGTGAAACAGCCGTTAACGGCTGTAGTAACGAGCGGGTCTTTCCTGCCCGTGCGCGCACTAGGGGGCGCACGAGCAGGAAAAAAATGCTGTCTGGAGACGGCAACCCGCTGATGCGAGTCTGCCGTCCATCCGTTTTTTCTTAACGGGCGGACGGCAAGAGGTTAAAATGACCACTGTGAGAAGAATAGTGAAGAAAAGAAAAATAAGGTATGCAATTATCTAGAAGTATGTGTTTGTAGATTGTCATTACTAAACATTTTTTAAGATGCCTTTGTTGTTATTTTGAAGATATGGGTTAAGGTCCTCTTTAACACTACACCGAAGAGCGGTAAAGGCTTTTTAAGAGTCGCCTATGGGCAGTTTTGGGCACCATCGTTTTTTGCTATTTAACAGGAGCGCACAGTTTTGAGGGTTTACATGTGTGTTATCATTTTACCCGTTGCAACCCCATCTTTTATATTTTACAGAAAAATTGGGTATTTTATTCTTTTTGTGTGCACTAAAGTTTATTTTAGTGTATCCTTTTCCTAAAAAAAATTTGATAAACATTTGCGCAAATATCTTCCAACATAAAAAACTGTAACTAGCATTTTTGTTTTCTGCAGGGCCTCTGTATTCAGAACATATATAATTATTTGGGGTTTTAAGCCATTTTCAACCCAAAAATATGCTTTTTTTAGCATGTGTGAATGAAAATGTAAAAAAAATGCCATGGTTGCAAAGTGGTTAAGGTTGGAGGGTTCGCCTATGTTCCATGGAGCCTAGTTAATACATAATTACCCCCTAACATTTATTTTCCAGGTTGTACATCATCTTCATTCTTTTTCCTATAATAGGCTGCAGTAGCTGTCACTCAGTAAGCTTGTACTAATCATTGAGCATCTCAGACTGATTGTAGAGGAGGTTTAACCACTGTCTGGAAAGCCATTGTTATGCAATGCCTAATGTCTTTAACCAGCAGGTGTGATGCAGCTATTATTTTCTTTTTGCAGTAATCAAATGAAATATCTAATTTTCTGCTATGGGTGACACAGAATGATGTATTCGCCTGCAGTCATGCTCATCACTTCCTCAGTGGGCACAATTATCTTACAAATTAAATCCAAAATGCCTAATTCACAGCAGCCTGAGCAATGCAATTTATTGTTTGATATTTGCAAGATAACAATGCAATACCTAAAACAAATCAGGCATTTTGAAAAATCGTTTTAAGTTGACTTAGCAAACTCTTGACTTAGCAAAGTCCTGCAAACTCGGCGGTAAATAATTTGTAGTTTCCATAGCAACCAGAATGAAAAATACCACTTTCTCAGTAGATGACCTGGAACACAAAGCTAAACATAGTACTGAAATCTGTTGAAATAACGATAAAGGGGGCCTGCTAATGCTTATACACACTGTATACACACTTAAATAGGATATATATGTATATATATATATAGCAACTAGACTACAAACTACTATCAGTTAGCGGTTTGATATGAGCGTTTTCTAAGCAGCAAGGAACAGAGTTCCAAAGAGGCAGAATTTCAGCTACACCGGTCATCAAACACTGCTGAATGATTTAATGGGGTTGATTTACTAACCTTATAAACACACCACGAACATGTATAGGTTAGTAAATCACCCCCAATGTGTCAAGGGGAACTGATCAAAAATAATGACTGCAAATGCTAGTCATGGACAAACTACAACAGCAAGAAAGAACAGTAGTTACAATTTGATGCTTGTCAACAGGCACAGAGAAACATTTAAAGTGGACCTATACTAAGAAGTGAAGATTTACTACCAAATACGGAATATTGAGAAGGAATAATTGTGGCTAAGCAGTATGTTGGCTGGCTGGCTTTTGTTCCCACCTCTCCAAGCTCGCTCCCTTGATGGACTACGATCTCAATACAAATTAGTAAACTAAAAGTGAGATTGTAGATAGAGATTGAACTCCATCACAGGAGTGAGCTTGGAGTGGTGACTACTTTACAACACACGCAGGGACCATGGGGAACAAATGTAGCCACCATCCAGAAGCAAGGACAGTGTCAGCACCAATTCAGAGAGGATTTGAGGATCCACAGCCCAGTGATACACAAATAAACTACATTTTTGTTAATAGTTAAGTTACTTGAATGCATTTTTAAGATTAAACTCCCTCGTTTAGTGTCACTTTAAGCAAAACAAATGGCAAATGCACTCATCAACTTATCACCAGCTTTAAAGCAAAGTGCACATGTAAGGGCTTTAAACAATAGCAGCAAAACGTTTTGCAGCACACTCACCAGCCAGCATGGAAAAAAACTTGTCTAACAGCTAAGGTTAAAAACAGAGGTTATAGATACACGTCTTCTGCAGAATGTGTGAAAGCCGCACTGCCTCGTCAAGGCACCTCTATGTAGTGCGTTTCTAACTCTAGCCTATATGAGTCTCCATCTTGGAGCACATGTAGCAAAAGATAAAATTGGGTGCAGGTTTGTCAGGAGGTAGCCCAACCCCCTTAAAGGCACAGGGACACACAAGGGACCCCGCACATCACAACGGCAGCTGAGACCCCCAATGCGTCACTGCACCAAATCAGCCAAGCAAAACAAATGGCAAACGCAGTCATCAACTTATCACCAGCTTTAAAGCAAGGTGCACATGGAAGGGCTTTAAACAATAGCAGCAAAATGTTTCTCAGCACACTCACCAGCCAGCATGCTATTCAAATTTTGACAGTAATTTGGCATCTGCATTGATTAATGAAATTGGCCTGTACGAGCCTGGGAGAGTAGGATCTTTATCCTTTTTGGGCAGCAACCTGATATAGGCCTCTGAGCCCGTCTGTAAATAATCTCCTTTTTGCCACATATTATTAAAGACCTTATGTAAGGTAGGGGAGACTTCCTCTTGAAGCAGTTTACAAAATTAATTGGAGTATCCATCCGGGCCCGGAAATTTACCGTTAGGAGAGGCTTTAAGAGCTTTCTGAATCTCCTCCATGGTGATTTCCTCGTTTAGATAAGAGAGATCTTCACTAGATAGTTTTGGCAGTGTTACTGACCTCAAGAAATGTTCACCTAATTCCATGTTCGCCAGAGTGGTCAAATATAATTTGCTATAAAAATGCTCAAAAATCTGGTTAATGCCTTACGGATCAGATGTGATGATCCCACCCTCCGAACACAGGGCTGGTATGTGTGATCTAGGTAAACGTTGTCTGGCCAGGTTAGCCATCAGTTTACCTGATTTATTTCCAAATTTATGGAATGTCAATTGTGCACGAGAGTGGTAGTAAAGGTTTTTGTTGGGTGTTCCACCATTCAAAGTCTAGCTTTGCCTTAAGCCATGAGTCCCTATGATCTGCTGAATCTTGGAGTGCATATTTCAGCTGGGCTTGACGAAGGGGAAGTACTGGCTTTGAGAAACTGAACTCTGGCTTTCCTCTTTTTAGCAGCAACATACGCCATGATCTTCCCTCTCAAGACCGCCTTGGCTGTTTCCCAGTATAAATTAGGCGTACCCACATGAGCACCATTAAAGGACTCGTAGTCTTGCCATGCTTCAGTCAGCATTGATTTAAATGCATTATCCGAGTATAAATGGGATGGGAAACGTCATATGTAGAAGTCGCCTCTTGGAAGGGAAGATAGCATCTGCACCATGATCGGCGCATGGTCTGAAATGGCTATGGGGTATAGGGTTGTGTCAGTGACTAGAGAGTCGCCAAGAAGTAGTCCAGCCTGGCAAAGGAACCGTGGACAGAAGAAAAGTGCGTGTACTCACGTTCCAGGGGATTCCGGACCCTCCAGACATCCACAAAGTTGACAGTAGTGGACATATCGAGAAAAGGAGTAGATGAGGGGGTTCCCGTCCCAGAGTTGGGTCTAGGTTTGCCTGACCTATCCTCATTCAAGACCATGACCGAGTTGAAGTCGCCCCCCATGAGCTTGTGGGGGTTGTCATCTTGTAGAATCCATGAAGTGGTCTCCTGGAAATAAGTAACTGTTGGGGAGTTTGGAAAATATACGTTATAAAGCGAAAGCAATTTGTTATGTACCTGAATTTTAACCAATAGCCTCCTCCCCTCCAGGTCTGCATCAGTATGTACTATTTTATAGGTGAAGGATTTACTCAACAGTATTGCTACCCCTGCCCTTCTACCTACGGCTGGTGAGCTGATAACCTTGCCCACCCACATTCTGTTAGCATCATCCCTAGATAGGTGGGTCTCCTGCAAGAACACAATGTCTGGTTTCATCTTTTTCAGATGTCGAAGGACCATCATGCGCTTGGATGGGGATCTCAGGCCATTAGTGTTCCAGGAGATCACTCTCATGTTATGTTGTTCAACAGAAGGGATAAATCACAGTCGAACTTAACCATTATCAATATTGTGATTAACGACATGAAGACAGATATTGTAATTCTTACTAGGATGCTCGTAGTGGCTATAATCTACCAATAATATTGGGTCAGATGAACAATGAAAAATAGGAGTTAAACATTCGCATGAGTTATACTTTACAATAGAGACACTTGCTATGGATAAACACTGTGTAACTTGGGCCCATGCTCGACGCATGTCGGCTGTGGCTCTTCGGTCAACATGACCATAACTTTGAGCCGAACATAAAACAAACAGTACAAAAGAGTTGAAACCAGAGAAAAAAAACAAAAATAGTAGAACTTTAGTAATCATTTTGAGACTTCACTTTTTTCCCTCTATAGCTCTACAGAGTGAGTGTTTGCTTTGGCTATGCCAGGGGCTTAAACCGATGTGATGAGCATTTGTGCCTCAAACTTGTCTCAGTCACAGTCTTGATAAGGAAATTGTGTTGGGGGGCCAAAACCTGAGTTTGTTTGAATTGTATCAAGCACCCTCGTGTGTAACAGCAAATAATGACAACATAACCATCATAGAGTCTCTTGATGTCGGTTTTGCCTTCTCTTTTCCTAGGGGTTAGAGGATATCCTTCCCCTGCAGGTGTTATGCTAGGGGCGAAGATATTTTGGAGTATATTACATCCCGGGCCGAGAGTTGCGAGCGTGTAGGTAAGTACGCTGCTGAAAAGTCATGTTCCGCCCTCCGTTGGTATCTTCATAGTAATAGAAGTCTGACGTACCTGACAGAATCCCGGTTGCTGCTTTCCCGGTTCAAGGGGAATCGGTAGGTGTCATTGGCAGGCGCACCGCTGTCTTTCTGGCTGGGGTTGTGGTACGGTACGGAAGAGGAGACCGACCCGCCGCCATGGGATCTGCATGTGACGTCATCTGCTCCATGAATTTGAATGCGGCCTCCGGGTCCTGGAACGAATGAGGTGATCCATCTTCCGTCTGGAATCGAAGAATCGCTGGATAAGCCAAGGTAAATCTGACTTTTTTGGTACAAAAGAGAGCAGACTTTATTGAACATTTTGCGTTTTCTTGTAACCTCCGCAGAATAGTCCACGAAGATTAGGAGGCGATGACCGTCCAGGTATAGTTTTTTTTTTTGGCGCGAAAGGCCTGCATAACCGCCAATCGATCAGTGTAGTCCAAATATCGTGCTATCACCGGGCGCGGACCCTTCCTGTCTGTGTTGGGGGGCCCCACTCGGTGAGCACGTTCCACCTTGCACCCTGGGTCCAGTCCGAGGAGATCCGGTATGTTGATAGCACAGATAGATGCCAGCAGCGATGGTCGATAGGACTCTGGAAGGCCTACGATCCGTATGTTGTTCCGTCGCGAGCGGTTTTCCAGGTCGTCGACTTTGTCTAGAAGCTGTTGGACCTGCTTGTTGGTGGACTGCAGACGTATCACCGACGAGTCCGCTCCTTCCTCCAGGGACGCGATGCGGGATTCCGCCTCTGTAATCCTGTTAGCATGTTGCAGTAGATCTTGGCGTAGGGATTGTATTCCCTTGTGAACCACTTTGGTTACGGCATCCTGGATGGTGGGGCGAAGTAATTTGGCTACTTCTGCCGCATTTATACTGTGGTCAGACAGTGCAGGCATGTCTTCCTCCGAGGAGGAGGCGCTGGCATCCTGACGCTCAGGGGTGGCTGCCATCTTGTGTTGGTTCTATGGCCGCTTACCCCGGACTGGAGTGCCTTTTCCCCGCGGTCCTGTGCGCCGTTTAGCGAGGAATTTGTCCATGTTCCTGGTATGATAGAAGGCAATGCAGGTAGTCGGTTGACTATTTCGGGTTGTGGTGTGCTGTGGCACTATTTTATATAAAGATTAGCCTTGGCCGCGCGGGAGCTCTGCACTCTGTGTCCGCTACATCAGGCGCCGGGACCGGAAGTCCTATGCTATTCAAATTGGTACAATATTTAAGCATGACTGCACCTCTAAAACAGCTTTGCTCCTCTGAAATATCCAGGCGAATCAAGTAAGAATGCAGCTATGACTCCACAGTTTTTTCTTACTCATATTGTCCTTTGAGAAGAGTACTGGGATCATCAAGAATAATTTCCAGTTCATATTTCCATCTATTTTCTGATCTTTTTTTGTTGTTGGCATACATAAGGCTGTCTGCATATAAAGTTATTTCAGAGAATGCTATGAAGGCATCAAATGCACTCTTAAGCTAGTTCACCATAGATTAGCAGGGATGAGCAAGGGGTACAAAGGATGCCTTCTTACACATATTATTGGAAACCAATACATTATAACAGACACTTCACATAAGCCATGTACTGTTTAGAAATAATGGTTTTATGGCTTTAAGTACTAAATCAAACAGGTATAAGAAGCAACATAACAGCTCATTTTTATATTGAGCATATTCTTTAAAGAAAAACAATACTTAAAATGGATTTTCTATCCTGGGTTCAATAGAGTAGAATTCTCCACTAGAACTTCATACCTCTGCAATGCCTTCTCAGGAACTGTTATTCGAAGCTTTACCATTATAGAATGTAGATCTTCGTGAATGTAGATCCTTCTGACAGAGTCTAAGACGACAGTAAAAGCTTATTTTAAATAAACCCATTGGTGCTTTAGAACTATTTCTTAATAGGGCTCAATCACTTTGTAATAAAATTGTTATTTTTTAAATGTACTAAAACTACTTAGAAAAACAGTTGTGGAAGCAGAATAATTACACAGACACCTTGTATACTGTTGTGTTGTGGTCTTCAGTGCTTTGGTAATGATGCTTACCATGTAATGCCTTGAGGCCTCAGATGGTGTAATAGTCAGCACAACAATGTTCACTGGCAAGTTGATGGATGTGACATAGAAATCTCATACTTCATACCACACATTTTTCACTCTACACTATAGATTATTAATTACAAATGCACTAAAATATCACTAAGATGCACCGAAGAACATATTGCTGCAAGGATACATAATTACACTAATGATTACAAATCAGTAATGATAAATTGGCAAAACACCTTAGGTTTTGATCGGAAAGCATAATACATTTTACATACCATCCTTTAAAAATATTTAACAAAGATCTAAACCCAAACACTAAAATCCCATAAAATATTTAACATGTTAATGTAATTTTAAAGATGTTTTCAGTAATTTGAAAAATTTAGTTTTTATTAAAAAAGAAAAAAACCTGGTGATGCTATCATGAAGGTCCGTGTTCAGCAACCTCATGTTCTGAGGTGACAAATGTGTCTCAACTGTGTTCCTACAGTTTAACCTTGTCTCATGTTCCCCTAGTGATAAGTTCAAACATCTTGGAGATTGCATGTGGCTATGCAAACGCACATTGTACAGGTATGTCCTACTGTTGTCACTATCAGTAAGCAGGTCTAGAGCAAGTTCAAAACTGAAGCAAGTGCATGTAGACAGACAATGGCTAAAAAAGACTGGAGAGGATCAGCAGTTCCAAGATGCCAAAAAGCATTAAAAAAAAGATATATATATATATATATATAATAAGATATAATATAACAGTATTTTATGACACTTGACAAATGTTTATGATACACATTTTTTTTAGCAAATGAAATGTCATCAAGTAAGGTTTAGCTCTACCTTAACCTGGGACCTGCATTTGATAATGAACCAATTTTGAACAAGACTACCATTTCAATAATAATAGCTGACATTTACACTGGGTTTATGATTTTACTCACTGGCGGAACTACCAGGGTTGCAGTGGTCGCAATTGCAACCGGGCCCACAGCAGTAGAAGTGAGACATGTACGGGCGGCTGTGTGGTGGGAATGGAGAAGCTGTACATGTGACCTTTCACCTGTCAATCAGAATGTGCTGAAGGCACTGCCAGACAGCACATTCTGATGTGTGGGAGAGAACTCTCTCCACTTAGACCTGGCTGCCGAGACACAGAAGAAGGTGCTGCATGAGAGTAGGGTAAGTCCAGTGAACGCTGGACCGGGAAGGGGGTGGCGCACATTATTTTATTAGGTAGGGATGCACCAGTTCAAATTCTGGGGCTGTCCCAGACACTTCCTTCCCTGCCACCTCCCCCTTTTTTTTTCTTCCTTCTCTCTTCTTCCTACTCCCTTCCCCCCTTTCATTCCACTTCCTCCAACACACCCCAACCCCTCCTTACTATACTCCGAGCACCCCACCTTTATTCCTCTTCCTTCCACACCATCTCCACACACCATATCTGCACTTACTATATTATAATGTCCCTTCTACCCTTTTTGACCGAAGTATTGCCAAACCACCACACATTCCTGAGTTTCACTTTTACCTAACTGAGAATCCACAACAGAAGCTTCCACTCTTGCCTATAATCTCAAAATACTGATTACTATGCATAATTCATGGACTAAGCAAACAACCTGTGCATAACCTGCAGATGGTCACAGTTACAAAGCATTTATAAAATAAGGGACATAAAGTATATTTTTTTCCCACATTTATACAGGGCCGACATGTAAAGTGATGCTATACAGAACAAGCCCCATGAGGCATTGCAAGGCTCTGACAGCCACAGACATAACTACCAGAGGCAGATGCATGTTGGGATTTGTAGTTTTGGAACAGCTGGAGTGCCAAGGTTCGCCACCACTGCCCTAGTGTGTAAGAGGGTACTGTGAGGCAGCCACTATCATCCCAATGAGTAAAACTACAGCTTGAGTGGAAAGTGGAGCAGGGAGTGAGGTGGCGATCATTAAATATATATCCTGCAGAAGACTGACTTGACTTGACTTCTGCACTGGGCTCCCAGCAGGCATTTCGGGGAAGTCTGTGTTTGACTGGAAACTGAGCTCTCCCAAGATTTAGGCAGCCTAACCTGCTGGGTCATTTTGGTCCACTGCATGTGTAAGCGTGTGTATGAGTCCCTATGATCTTGTTTTTAAGGGTACCTGTACCCCTGTATGCTGCGGTCTCTGAGAAAAGTGTCCAAATGCTTTTTGAATGATTCTACTCTCTCAGCTGATACCACTGCTTGTGGCAGCGAGTTCCAGACCCTAACCGCTCTGAGAAGAAGCCCCTACGCCCTTTGTGCTTAGTTCTTTTTTCCAGCAATTTTAGGTGCTGGCCTCTAGTCTTTGTTAAGGAATTTAGGAGTTTATTGTAAAAAGTTTATTGCTGATGTTACCATCACCATTGAACATCTTGTACATCAAAATCATGTCCCCCCCTTAAAGGAGAACTATGAGGTGAGTGCTTTTCACTCACCTTATAGTTCTAGCGACCTGTGACAATGAGACTGTCACAGGTCGGCTCAGTAGATCCTGAGGTGAGCGAACACATACCGGCGTTCGCTCACCTCTCGATCCTGTCACGGCTCTCTGCTGTGAGAGGGGAGGGGCTGGATTCCCCCCTCCCCGCTCCGATCTGCCAGCGCTGACTGGCGGAACAGACGGGGGCGGGTACAGCTGGCTCAACCTCTAGATAGGCAGAGCCAGCTGTCAGTCACGCAGCTGGGTGGATCCCGGCACAATTGTCGGGATCCGCTTCAGCTGCAGCGTCTCAGTATACTGCAAGCAGCTGCTCGCGGTATACTGAGCCTAGGGTGACGGGAGGACGCTAGTTTGTGTCCTCCCGTTACCCTAAGGAGAACTATGGGGAAAAGCCTTAACCCCATAGTTCTCCTTTTAATTTCCTCACTTCCAGCGTGAACATGTTTAAATTTAGTAACCTTGTCTCATAGCTTTGGTCCTCCAATCCCCTTAATTAGTTTAGTTGCCCTTCTCAGGACTCTTTCCAGCTCAAGGAAATCTTTTCTGTGGATCAGCAACCAAAACTGGACCGCATACTCAAGATGAATCCGAACCAGTAATCTATAAATTGGCAAAATTATAGATTTGTCTCTACAGTGCATTCCCTTTTTAATACATGACAGTACTCTGCCTGCTTTGTTTGCAGCAGCTTGGCATTGCATGCTACTGTTCAATTTGAGGTCTAGTGGTCCCTTTAAATTATTGCCAGACAATGTTGCCATCAACTCCTTGCAAGGTGCGGCCTGCGGGTGGTGCTAGTCCTGCCCAAGAAAGAGCAGGATTTGACAGCAGCTATAGTGGTCCACCTATAGAGCTTGTATTGGGGGTCCATACCTCATACACCCCTGTATCACACCAACCTCTAAACCTTTTAAGCCTTGAAACCAGTGGAGAATTACTTTGCCCTATCCTATAGTGACAGTTTCTCTGAATGGTGAACTTGCATGCTGCTTGCTCGACACCAGATCTGAGGTCACTACAATGGACTATGTCTTTTATAAGCCCGCCCTTCCCAGAAACCCTGTCAGCCCCCCAGTAAATCCAGGCCCTGTACACATTTTATTAAACAACACAGGGCAAAAGGAATGTATTTCTTTACCCCAGGTCTTTGCTGGCTTTATCTAAAACCAGGTGTTTAAGAAATCGTATAGGGACTTATCTTTCACTAAATACTTTTCCTGCCAACCTGGTTTCGCAGACACCCTGCTACAAGTGCCAGAAAATGTGTTACCACTGCCTGCCCTGATGTCAAGGCCACATGTGACTTCTTACAGACCTCAACTTTAAAAGATCCTCCCTCTGCAGTTATCAGAACAATTCTCTCTCCCCATGTAGGAGATGATGCCAAAACAATTAACACAGTTACAGCAGTTAATCGGGAAACATATGTTCGTGTTTGCCAAGGAACCTGAGGACTACATATGCACTTCTGCCATAGATCCTTCTGTTTACATGGGCAAGACTGCCATTTTTCAGGGAAGATGCTGGAATGCTCCTCCAAATACCTTTTAAGAAGTCAAAGATCAACTACAGAGTATGCTACAAAAGGAAATTGTCTGGGAAAGTCATAGTCCCTGAGCGGCATCCCAAGTTCTCATCTGGAAAAAGCATGGTAACTTAATCTTCTGTGTGGCTTACCATATAACTGAATACCTGTACACATCATGATGCCTACCCCTTATTTAGGGTAGAGGAGTTCCTCATGGACTTGAGGCAGTCCTGTTATTTTTCCACATTAGATCTAGCTAGTGGGTACTGGCAAGTCCATATCAAGGAAAGGGACCATGAAAACACTGCTTTCATTAGCACTCTGGGGTTGTATAAGTTTCATTCAAAGCTCTTTTTCAGAGACTGATGAAGCAGCGGTTTCAAGATTTACATTTTTACTTAGTTTCCATTTACTCAGATGACATCATTATATTCTCAACAGTTAAACCTTTTCACAATGTACAGTATGTGGGACATAAAAGAAGGAATGATCCATGGACAAGAGAACAATCACAGGAGTCACAATGCAAAAGTGACCAAAAAGAGAAACATGTTTTTACAGAGGACAATGCTTCCACATGTCATACAGAATACAATATCTTTAATATGCCTTTATGCAGAATAATTTGGCAGATCTAGATTTCATGGTGCTGAAATACCATACATATTGTGGGTGATATGACCTAGACCCTTCATACTACCATTTATTTAAAAAATCATCTGAACGGGACAACATTTTCATCCAAAGAGGATATTTTATTTGCTACAGATGATTGGCTTGCAGGGAAGATCTCTCAATTTTATCAGGATTACGTTAAAGAAGGTAGAAGATTGGAATAATAACTGTGTTGAACTCAGGGAGGAGCATCTTAAAATAGTATCTGTCCAAAACCTTTATTTTGTTGTCTTATTTGTAAAGCCAGGGGCATACCCCCTAAATACAGCATTCTGATGAGGTTAGCCTGAGCTCTCCAAGACAAATTGATTCACCTTGTGAATCAGAGATTTAAAGTGCCGCAAACTGCAGCAAACACGCCTGTACTAGGATGACTCTCATTCAGAAAAATTGATCTGATCATTACTAGTGGAAGCCCTATCCTCTGTACCGTTGTACCCCTAGCAATAATCCCAATTCCAAATGCCATTTTTTAGCTCAGACTGAAAAAGTAAACTTTGGTTACACCTTTGGCAAGAGATTTTTTTGGACAGGGGAGTGAGACTGATACAGTGACAAGGAATACCTTTATTTAGGTGGAAATTGGGCTTTTGCTCCCTTTTTACCTGTCAAAAGCAAGGCTAGTAATATAGTGAAAAGTAGTGTGAATTGTCAATCCTACTGATTCCATCTTTCCTAGTGAGGGAGACATTTTTATACAAGACCTACAATGAAGGTGATGAGAAGTGGCTTGTTTACACATAAAATCGTGCACACACTTACATGTCTTGGTAAAAAATAGCTATAGTGAGTAATGCTACAAGTATTTATGCAAATGTTATCTGTACTGGAAATACACACATACGTTTCCTGAAAAGATATACATTCACTACAAACACTGAAACACACCTCAAAGAACATATAAAAAACAAACACCTTTTTTGTACCTACCTAAGTCCGCTGTCATGTGTCCCTCGCTGATATTGCTCTCAGGATAGATCAGATATCCAGTACTGCAGTCTGTGCCTATGCCAACCGGTCCCCTCATTGGAAAATCAAAATCAAACTACTGCAGTCTTCTGGGCCTAGGAAGACTTCCAGGCTGAAAAAAACAGAACAAAAGGAAGTGTCCATTTCATAGACTAAAAACACAACTTGCACAGCTCACCTCTGTCATGCATACTTGTAATCCACATTCGGTACACGGATAACCCTCTTATGGAGTATTCGTCTCAAAAACTGCAAGACCCACAGATGGTGTTCTCCTCCCCAAAAACATCTAATTTAATTTCACCTGCATCTGTACAAAAAACAACCACTGATGTATTTCTGCCATACTTGGCGTCAGTCATAGCCATTTGAGTCCATAGCCATGAAAGTTTCCCGTTCATCCAGGCAATGACTTGAAGACCCAAAGAAGGGTCCTCCCATTCTGCAGTGAGGAAGAGAAAAGACTTGGGATCCGAGGCATCACTTGACTATGGATTTAAGTATGTTTATGGGCCTTTTAGATTAAGGTTTTTTTAATGTATGACGGAATTAAATAGGAGTGCGTTGGGGCATTGATGGCCAATGATCAACTTTAAAATGTAAGACCGGAATATTTTAAAATATTTTTTTAACAATACTTTACACTAATCAATGGGCCTTCCCTTATACAATATTGCTATGCAGTCAGCATTCTTAAAGTGGTTTTAAAGTTGCAGCATAACTATCCTGTTATAACATCAGCACTGTAATAGGAATACATACTAGAGTTGTTTTTGATAATGCAATCAAAGCTTACTTGAAAAAAATCCCTGAGTGAGTGCTCATTCTGTCTGCTCATCACTTTCATGAACTTCTCAGTGTGCTTTGCATCTCTTTACCTGCTGCTTGATGTGATGCAATCTCATTTTCTCAAGACTACATAGTCCATCATGCATTGCTTCCAGCATGCAATGATAATGTTACATTGTTCAGACGTTGATTTGTAGTTCAGAAGGCAGACTCTGTGTCTTGTGACACAAGAAAGTGAATATTTACAGGACTGAGTGAAATTTTATCAGTGCATTGTGGAAGTACATATGTACAAATACATATTTTTATTTAGTTTTTGACCATACATACCCTTTCATATATTAGGCATGAAATATGCATTGGAGCAGAAACCCTGCAGTAATATCAGCATATCTCCATCTGTAACTCTACCCATACAATTTATTAACAATAAAATACCCCCCTGCCTAGTGAATGTTACCACCTAGAACTCCTGCAGCAACTCCTCTTTCTAGGCTACTGTAGAAGGGTGTGGCAATGTCACAATGTAATTTGGCAACATTGTCCTAAAGAACACTCAGCTAGAGGGGCTAAGAGGTTCCAGGACGTTAAAACTTTTCCAGGGAAGAATCTGGCTTTTAACTTCCTTCCAGGTTTTCCAGACTATAATGGGATGGAATCTCTATTCCTCGGGCCAGGTGTTGCCTATGACCAGAATAGGTGTATCAGGTGGCTGATAGTAGCCTTGTTAGGAGTCTGGACCAGAGCTCAGGGGAGTTGTGTGTGTGTGTGTGTGTGTGTGTGTGTGTGTGTGTGTGTGTGTGTGTGTGTGTAGGGGAATGTGTGTGTGTGTGTGTGTACAGGAGGCACACGGACACAAGCAGATTTGGGTGCGTGCTGGAAGCACATGGAACAGCCAGGGGAGGCTGGTAGAGGTCAGGAAGGTCAGTGATCCTGGGACCTTTTGGACACACTACTGAGAGAGCAGTGTGAGTGCTCACAAGGGGGTGGCAGTGTGAGTATCACCCAGAGTTGTGCTTGGAGCTGAGGAAAGCTACTGAGCAAAACAGAGCACAGTATATGCTGACGAAAAGTTGATTTTTTTGAGAATGTTGGCTCTTTTGTGAACAAAAGACTGTAATTTATGTTGCTGCTGGAAGTTGTCTTGTGTAACAGGGGAAGTCTACTCTGTTGATGGAAAGAGACTTTTTGTGTTTGCCCTTAATAAAAACGCATTTTACTTGCATTTCCTGACTACAGTCAAGTGTCCTTCTTACACCACATATGCATATTTGAAACAGTAAACAGACCCCAGGGGTCATATTACTTGATTTTAGAAGGTAACATTATAGTACAACCTTTTTCAGAGATATATCCTACAATGAACATAGAGTAATTGTTCACTATGTATCAAGCTCAGTGATGTTACCTGTTAGTTATACAGAGTATATTAATTCATATGTCACAACTTTTTTCTGTTGGCACCAGTAAATTGCAATTAATTTAAAGTTGGATAAGCAAAATCAAACAGAGGAATTTTGTTCTAACTGTTGCCCGGGTGTTAAGTAACATATGCAAGAGAAGTCAACCATGACAGGCTTTGTCTCCTAAAATTGTTATGCACTGTTATAAACATAAACCTTCCCACATTAATATAGTAGACGGTTTTACTGTTTAATTGCTTAGCGGCACCAGGGAAATAAATTCTATATACAAATAAGACGTGTCTTTGCAATTATCTGGAATATCATACTAAAAATGCAGAATTTACACTTCAGACTTAATTGAATATAGTTTTAGCAATTCTTATGTGATTTAGGTGAAAAGTCTGATATATGGAACTTACAAGAAAAGCAACATTTCAGCACATTATTGTAGCTTTTACAGACGAAAGCTATTTGGCTTGTGCAATAAAAATAAAAAGTGTCCTATTTGGGGGGAGAGGCAAAGACACAGGGGAGCAATTTAATGTCATTTTTTCCCTATTAATGTTAGTTCCTGTGCCAGTATAGATTCAGGTCACCTGTACTTAATTGTCTAATTATTAATCATTATTAGGAAGATGTACAAATTACTACTACTATCAGCAAGAGTTTGGAACAACAACATACGGTAGCTGCGCAATGGCCAAAAAGGTGTGGGTCTTGGTGGTTAAGAGGCCTGGGCTTCATGTCCTGAGAACTGGGCATGTACTTAAAAAAAAAATAGCCATTATGTTGTACCAGGAAACCATCTGCGATATCCACAGGAAAATTAATTCATACAATATTTTTACAGCACCCTCACTGGCATTAGATATTCAGCAAACTGCTAACCCCTGCAGCCTTATAAAAGATTCACAGGCAATACGCTGGCTGCTAGACTAGTGACCGGAGCAAGCTATAACTATGAAATAATGTTCCAGGGCAACAATTCTTTGTCTGGGTTTTTTAAATACAATATAGTTTGCAAATTTCTTGTAAGGCTAGAGGGATGAGTAGTTTGCTGACCAGTACCAGTAAGTGCATTCTATATAAAAATAGAATGAATACAGGCATGTGTATGGACTGACATTTTCAAGTCTCCCACATTACAGGGCACCCCTCTCACTTATTAACAATTTTTTATTTACTCACCAGAGTCATCTGTAATATGACCTTCCACTGCATCTTTTCTGGAAGTGGAAACCACTGACCCTGCAGTCTGGGCCTAAAGCTGAGTGGTTTTGCTGCTGCTTCTTGTCATGATGTCATCACACTGCTGCCGTCTTTTTGAGCCTAAGGGGCCATGGCATTGGACAATCAATGGGACGTTTCCATGTCATGAAGGCAGCAAGATAGGCACCCAAAGAAGGAGCCTCCCTCTCTGTAGTCCAGAATAGAAGACTAGATATGGTGGGTCACATGACCACAAATTCAGATAGGAAATGTGGGCTTTTAGGTTTATTTTGTTTTTTAAACCCATTAATTAGTTATGCGAGTGGGAGATAAAGGGTAGTGGCAGGGATGGGGTTCTTTGTGAATGTCTTGTGGTTTCATGTCTTATGGTTTCATTTTCATATAATATGCTCTCTCCCTATTATGCCCTCTCCCTATGTGTTTGGTATGTGCAGGCCCGGATTCCCCACAAGGCCACCGAGGCCCAGTCTCGGGGGGGGGGAGGGGAGGGTTGCGCAGAGGGGCGACAGCAGTGTCCTTGTGGGGAAGTTCCGGGCACCGGGCGGTAAGTTGCCCTCTCTACATTTAGTCCTGCTTTGCACAAGCGGGACTAAATGTAGAGTGAGGGAAGCCGATTGTTCGTTTACATGTGGTCTCGGCGATGTCGACGAGATCACATGTAAAAAGTCTGCAGCCTCCCCCCCTCCCCCCTGCACTTACCTTTCTCCGTGCTGGCTTCATCCTCCGGAGTCTCTCACAGCACTTCCCAACAAAATGCTAGACCCACGTGCAGCAGGAGAAATTGTAAAGGTTTCACTGTCTGACTTTGAAACTGGAAGGCAAATCAAGCAGAAGATGTGGTTTTTGAAAAAATTGGATCTACTGGGAAATGTTTCTTACACGGTGAATCAACGAACTTCATTGGGCACTCTCAGGCAAGTGCTCAAGTCCTAAATGGGCAAAATGTAATTTGCAAAACAATACCTAACAAAACAAGTAGGGATGCACCGATACTGATACTAGTATCGGTGTCCGTGCTGATACAGAGTATTTGGGCGAATACTTGTACTTGCCCAAATGCTCCAATACTTACCCCTGATACTGGAGCTTCGGAGCTTCTGATCAGAGGGAGATTTACTCTGACCTACAGTGCCGCAAAGGAACATGGAGACGGCTTCCCGGCCAATCAGGAAGCCAGGTGGCGGTAATGACCCGCCACCCGGCTTCCTGATTTGCCAGGAAGCCGGCTCCATGCTCCCGGAAGTAACGGTATCGGCGAGTACAGAAAGATAAATATTGGTATTCGTACGCAATAGCGAAAAAACAGTATCGATGCATCCTTAAAACAAGTGGAGAAGAGATTTATTGTGTGCCAACTAATTAGCTTAAACAGTGGATATTAAGTTGGAAGGACTGTATCAGTATCTGCACTGACGGGGCCACTGCCATGAAAGGTAGTGCCAAGGGTTTCATCAGTAGGGTCAGATCATGTGTGAAACACTGTTTCCTTTACAGGGAGACACTAGTTTCATAGACACTGCCAAAAGAAAAGGTCAGATGTACAGTACTATAAAGAGCAGTGCACATTGTTAATTTTATCAAGGCACTGTCTGTTTCTGATTCTCTGTGCAGTAATAGAGCAGTACATCACAACTTGTACTACAAGCAATGGACATATGCATTGACCTCTGCCACAGCACAGAAGCCCACTCTGGACACAGTGCATTAATCGCACAGTCCTGTGCGATTAACGCACTGTACCTTGCAATCGCACCTACCGTACATTCTGGTGCAGATGTGGGTTGAGTTGCCATTCATTTGAATGTCACCCCAAATGCACATCCCGCCCACAGTTTGATTGTACTTTCCAGTGAGGTGTGACCTGGGTTGTGACTTAATGACCAATGGACAAATGTGGGTCCTGAGGTTAAACATGTTGAGAACCACTGATAGTGCATTCAAATAAGTATGAGTTGCACCTTGTAGACCAATCATCACCTTGCAAACATGACATTCATCCTCAAAGCCTGTCTAATGACTGACAAAATACCGAATGGTATGCTACAGCTACAAGATGCAGCTAACTTTGTATCTTAACAAGCTATAACCCCCAATATAAATTGGTGTAAATATCAAATATTTTGTGTTTCTGAAAAAAAAACAATCACAGTTAATTTTGACACACAACTTTAATTGTATTGAAAACGGCTGGAGATTTACAGATTTCTAAAATAATTCTGCTACTCAATTCACTCTCTAAGTATGCAGAGGAAGTATTTTCTATTACCAGCATCATTATAAAACTCGGGGAGACGTGTTCTAAGTCAACAATAATTATATTTTTCCATTTTATTTTAAGCACAGTTCATCTCAACAATCCCAAGTGCATCATTACTTTACAGTGGAAATTCAAGGTAAAGTTGCTATATAAAAAGTAAAGAGACAAACCAGTGAGTCAGAAATAGGTATACAGAAAAGAAGAGCTGGATTTTATACAACACTGCATATAACATCATTGGAGTCAATGGTGTAAAACAGTTGTGACATTGGGCCATTTATAGTCCTTCATGAAAAATTGAGAGCTTTACCCCTTGTATGGCACTTGTCAGAGGTACGGGGAAATTGCAGAGGAGGGAGGCAGTACTTGATGGGTACACCGGTTAACGCTTGTAGTGTGGTAGGTATAAGTACGGGGGGAACGGGGTGGTGGCGTAGGTGTGCGGCTTCCGTTCTGTCTGGACCGGGGTGTCCAACACGTGTGCTGTAGGGAAACAAAAATTGGAGACGGAAGCGCCACTACCTAGCGCAATAAATGTCGTAGAGTGGGGTGTAAGCGTATGTGTTGTACTCACCTGAGGATGGGTGAGTATTCGCTTGTATTCGTCGGGTTGCAGTGAAGCGGATGGGGTGGAGTGGTGGTGGTAGTGGTCCCTCTTTTTCAGGGTGGCGTGGCGTTTAAACCAAGTAGGCAGATGGGGATACAAACGAGAGGGGGTGAGGTATGCAATGGTGGGTGAAGAAGGGGTGGGCTTCTGTAACTCACCGTGGGGATAGTGGAGGGCGGCTCTCAGCGATGACGGTGCGGCCCGTGTGGTGCCGCGGCGGTGGGCCATGGGGTGGTCCTCAGGAGTGCTTGCACAGGTGTCCTCTAATGGCAGGTGCTGTGGACCGGTAGAGCGACGTGTTGTCCTGGATGAGGGAGCTAGAGAGCGGTTGGAGGTGGCGGACTGTGAGTACTCTTATTTGTGAAAATGCCTCAATACTAAATGCCGATACCAGCACTTTACATTTTTTAAGTAAACTAAACATGGTGCTGTAAACAGGCGCTGCACTTCACAGGAAGGCTGCCGAGGTCCCCAGCAAGGTCATGGCAGCCTTACTCTGAATCGCGGCACCTGTTTACAGCGCTGGCGTCAAATATCCTCCTCCTTCTTGTGGAACCCTGCCACCCGCACTCGCCCGCAAGACCAACCAGGACCCTTGTAGAGACCCCTCACAGTCCACCAGAGACCCTGCACAGCCCACTATAGACCTTGCACAGCCCACCTGAGACTTCACACAGCCCACTATAGAGGCTGCACAGCCCATATAGACACTGCCAAGCCAACCTGAGACCCCACACAGTCTACCATAGACCCTGCACAGCCCACTATAGACCCCACACAGCCCGTCTGAGACCCCACACAGCCTCCGGAGACCCTGCACAGCCAACTGAGAACATGCACAGTCCACGAAAACCTCACACAGCCTCCTAAGACTCTGCACAGCCCCCTGAGATGCCACACAACCACCTGGAAGCCCAAACAGTTTCCTGAGACCCCGTTCAGTCTCCTGAGACCCCACACAGCCACCTAAGACCACACACTGCCCTCCTGAGACCCTGCACAGCCCTCCTAAGACCCCACACAGCCCTCCTGAGACCCCCACAGTCTCCTGAGATCACGTATAGCCACCTAAGTCCCTGCACAACCTTCCTGAGACCCTGCACAATAATATGAGATCCTCTGCTGGAAATGTCAGGCCGGCACCCCGGAGCAGCACAGATTATGTTTCTTCATATTATTCTGCATTGATGTATAATACATTGCTGGGATTTGTAGTCCTCTATAGCCAGTTGCCATTAGACTTGTGCGCCGTCAAAAAATTAGTTCTGTTTCGTTTCGTTCCATTTAGGAATATCCGTTATTTAGTTTTTCGTAATTCGTGTCTGAAACTCAATTCGGATTCGTACGAAATACGAATTTCCGTTAGTTTCGGCACATTTTCGTAACTGTACGAACATTCGTTTTGATGAAGTTAAAAAGCAAAAATACCTGTTGTTAATATTGGAGTCGATGTGGTAGTTGTTGTTTTTTTTATCCAATGCAACTGTCAGCAGCAGAAGAGAAAACCTCTGATTGGTCAACCAAACGAAATACGAATTCCGTTAACTGATTCCGGATCCGAATTTTGTATTAAAAAAAAAAACCCATCAACTCCGGTATATTAACAAATGTACTTTTTCTTTTTAACTTCAATATAACGAATGTTCCGTCAACGGAATTTCGTATTTCCTGCCTGTGTATTGTAATGCAACCCTCAGCAGCAGCGGATCCGTATTTCGGATTAAAAAAAAAATCTTGTCATGTTGTTCAACCTCATTTACAGGGGTAATATTAGTTCCTGTTTCAAAGAAATTCGGATCCAAAATTCGTTAATGGAATTTCGTATTTTGGATATAATTCGGAAACTGCAACTCGGATTTTGGATGCTTCCAAATTTATGAATTTCAGGAAAATTTGTACGAATTTCGATTCATAACGAAACGAATCGCACATGTCTAGTTGCCATTCTGCATTGCTGTATAATTTTATTGCTGAGATTTGTAGTCCCCTTAGCTGATGGAATTATTCTGCAGTGCTGTACAATGTATTGCTGGGATTTGTAGTCCTCTATAGCTGGTGGTATTCTGAATTGCAGTATAATGTATTGTTGAGATTTGTAGTCCCTCTACAGCTTGGAGTCAGTGGTAGAACTACCAGGGTTGCAGTGTTTGCAGCTGGGACCGGGCCCCGATACTCCACCATTCACTGTCCTAAAACCATTAGACTGTATTGTTTTAGAAAAACAAAGTATCTGTAATTGATATCAGCAAGTACTTGAGAAAAATTATTGGTACTCGTGCTCGGTCTGGAAAAAATGGTATAGTTGTATCCCTAGTAGAAGGTACTGGATACAAATATAGATTGAATTTACAGTCAAGATATACAGCATCCACCAAACAATATTGTCAGGGAACCAGGGGTGCTGCTCCTTACCAGGCTCGCCAGTGGTGGCGTAGGGCACCCCTCCTCCTGGCAGGACTCCTGGTGTCGGGGGCCGATGACCCTTCGGCTTGCATCCTCGCTTCTGAACATCGCTGCCTGCCTCGACCCGGACTTGGACCTTACTACTTTTGGGCTCCACTCACGGCCCAGCCGTACAACCCTGACAAATATGGAGCAAATACCATACACCAAGCTTAGTTTAAAACTACTTTTAAATCATATGGAAAAATTTAAATTCACCCCACCTAGGATCAACACTATCTGAGGCCTTTTGCCCAATAGAAGCTTCCATGAATTGAAGAGGATTTAAACTGAACATGTTGTGTTGCATTTGCTTAATAATAATTTGATGGACTTAGACTGATCAGCAGCTGTGTCTGCACCTGAGGTGGAAAAAATGACTCAAGCGTGGACTGGCAGCTCATGGACGCTGAAAAGCCTAGAAGGCATGCATTGGGTGAAACCCAAGAGGTAAGAGTAAAAACAGAAGCGCCAGACCAAATGTTGAAAGACCATGAAGAGTTGAGTCAATTATAAAATGTTGTAAGGATCTTTTACAAAAAATGCTTGTTTTTTTTTACCTGTCAGAGAAAGGTTGTCCGCTACCTAGTACACTATTCAGATAATTAGTGAGTATATGGCACTTACCCTGCACTGGCCAGCTTAGTGAGGTAAAATTATAAGTCTATTAGCACAAAAGTATAATATTGTACAGCTACAGTATGTATCTTAAATAATTTGTGGATGACCCTGCAGAAACCTGAATGCCTAAGCTCTTGACACACAACACTTTGCAGTTCCATAACATCTAAGGGTTGCTGGTCAGAGGGATACAAATACAAAATATCCCTGTAACAAGGAACAAGCCCAGTGTCTGTGAATCATGTTACGGTTTGCCGGGAAGCATTTTTTGTGTGAGAATATACATCTAAGAGTCATTTTACACAATATAATTCATTTTAGATATGATAGTAATTGTTTGAACTGTTTTGTCCTTTGTGGTTTTATAGAATTTCTCTTGATCTATAATCCCTTACTGCAGCAGCTTCCACCAATAATTCTTGTAAGTGTAGTACTGTTGTCACAGGCACAACAGTACAGTATGTATTCCTAATGCTGACAATTATGGGAAAAGAAATAATTTGCTTTTACCCCTTTTCTCTCACTTTATTTAACAAAAGTCTTATAACTGGAAGGTTCATCTCTAGTAGTAATTTTAAAGTGTATTTCCACTTTTGCAGTCAAATTAAAACCAAAACTTACTAATATGTTTTCTATGTGTTCCGCTTCACATATAATATCTAAAAATATTTTTTGAAATATTTTAGAAATATTTATTACCTTTTAGTGGTCTGTGTGTGGTAGGTCTTTGCAAGATTCTGTCAATTTCAAAATGATAAGAAACTCTAGCTGTCCTCAGACATCAAATAAGGAACTTCCTGCCATTAACATGTGATGCTTCTTGATCTGTAACCCTTTGTTAGAGCAGACAGTGTTTAGTTTACACCTGATGAATGAAATCTGCCAGCTCAGTACAGACAGGGATAATTATGCTAAGATTAACCTGACCTTTCATTCCAGAGGAACATTCAGTACAGAGAACAACTTTTATTTCTGAATAGAGCATGTAATATGCAGGTAGCAATTTAATTTATATTAACGAGAACATGTAACATATAAAAGAGGTGTTTTCCCAATTTCCCAAAAGTGCAAATACATGTTATAGGCCCAACTCCAGTTTTATAAATAATTAAATGTAGCACAATCGCTGTTCCAAAAAAGAGACTCCATTTTACTCATTAGCTACCACCCCTTTTGAGTTGAATGACAACCAATCTCACTCAACCTTGGAGTCAGTGCACAGGCAGTCAAGGCTCCACCAGCGGTAGTCCTCTGGACTACAGAAGATGTCGTTGTCTGTTAGTCTGCCAGTGCTGGCAGCACATTGAGGTCATTGCTGTGTAAAGCATGTGTGCTGATGTTTGTGCCGTTGTTTCATTCTCAGCTCACATAAATGACAGATTGATTGCCACGGGCGACAAAAAAAAATCCTTTCATACATAAGCTGTGAACAGCATTGAAGTGACAAACTCAGGAGTTAAATCTTAAAAATGCATTCAAGTACCCTAGCTATTAACAATATTGTATTTTTTTTGTGGATCACTCTGCTGTAGATCCTCAAATCATCTCTGAATTGGTGCTGACACTGTCCTTCCTTTTGAAGGGTGGCTACTTTTGTTCCCCGTTGTCCCTGCATGTGTTTTAAGGTAGATACCACTCCAAGATCAATCTTGTGAAAGACTATAATGTCAATACAAATTAGTGAACTAAATATGAGATTATAGTTCATCACGGGAGTCAACTTTGGAGAACACCTACCTGGCAGTCAATATATTGAGGCTTTCATCTGCCTAGCAGGAAATATATTCTGATTCAAACTCCATGGCTGGAGGTAGCAGAGCTGGAAACTGCCGGAATCTCCAATAAATATAATAAACCAATAGACGAAACCACTCAGAAGCCTAAAAATATTTTGGGTGGACCCACCCTTAAAAACTTAACTCCAGCTGAATTTGATTTGGTCAAATCCCCAAAACAGCTTCCCCAGGCTGGATGTCACCCGCTCGTAATGACGTCACACGCACTTAACTGTCGGCGGCCATCTCGGTGATGGACGCCGGCACAGAGAGGAGGGAACCCAGTGGCATATCTTATCCCGCCGGGTCCCCTCCTCTCTTTCTGTCAGTCATTTTGGTGTCACCCCCTCTGATGGTGTCACCTGGTGCGGGCCGCATCCCCTGCATTCCCCTTGTGACGCCACTGGTGCCATCCACCTGGTCATGCTGGATGAGAGAGAAGGGTAAAACTCAGAACTAAAAGGATAGAAACACAAATCTTTTGATAGATAAAACCGTTCCCTTATATACATTTCATCTTTGCTGTTTATTTAGATATTTGCTTTTTTTTTTAGAGTGTATTTAAAGCCAAAATGTATTATTTATGGATAAAGCCAGAAATGGTTACAACCCCTATAAGAGGGACACTCTTTATGGAGATTTCCCTTTACTTTAATTCAGCCTACTCCCACCGAAAATGTCCCTAGTTGTAGATATTTTCTCTATTACTGTTAAGGAACTCAACATTTTACATTTCCAGTCACTTTCAGTCCCATTGACAATCATTACCAGGACTATTAGAAAGGGTGAATCTCCTCCCAAAATAAAGACGCAGACAGGATTAAAAACCTGACAAAGGTTATAAACCTTCACCACTCTTTACAAAACTTAAAAGGTTTTGGATTTACATACATTTAAAACTTATTATAACAACAGGATTACATAAATTTGCTTAAACAATGCTTGTCAGGAAAGAAGTAAAGGGGCTGCTATTGGAGGCCTCTTCCTGAGAGTAGTAGTTGCCTGACTGTTTTTGGATTAAAAATTCTGATTCACAGACCTGGAAAAACATGCTGTAAATGAGTGTCAGAGAAGTCTCAGAATTTTCCATAACTTGCGCCAGGTCAGTGATCAGAGGACACTAAAGTCAAAGCTTCAGCATGACAGCCAAAGAACTACTATTCTTAAAGGAGAGGTCAGAATTGATATCCTACTTGCATTTCTCATAACAGGTATACTTTAAATTACATTTCACCATAAAATATAAGCAATACATATTCTAAGTTATATCATATTCACATAAAATGACTGGGATTTTCAGGAAATACTAATTTTGATTAATGGATTGGAACTGTTTTCCTGCCCTTTAAAAGCTCCAGAAAGCTTTCAGATACATTAAGCATACATTTATTAACTGATCTTCGTCATGTTTCTAGGTAATAATAGTTCCAATTACTCAGCAGGAGTTTGAGACAGATGCAATTTACAAATTGAATTTAATAGTTACATATATACTATGTACTGAAGAAAAAATGTATACTGTATATTCACACAATTTCTAGACATGCTTACCATAAATGATTTTTCTAGATCAGTTGCATACAGAATTTTAGGCAAGATTGCTACTGATAAGTTAAGCGATTGCTTGAATGTGTAACTAAATACATGTGTGTGGCATTTACAGTTTGCTTGGTATTTAGATGTAGGAAAGGGTTTTATCTTATTTTATTCATGTATTTTTAGGGAAATCTGAGAGCATGTACTTAATATATGTGGAAAATGT
Source organism: Nanorana parkeri (assembly GCF_000935625.1). Lineage (NCBI taxonomy): Eukaryota > Metazoa > Chordata > Amphibia > Anura > Dicroglossidae > Nanorana > Nanorana parkeri. The sequence continues at coordinate 1,309,025 of NW_017306539.1, forward strand.
TATTTGCAGCAAGTACACTGGTATTTGTTAAAATACATAAATCTACAAAGAAGTAAATCTGACAACCACTAAACATTCAAGGCAGGTGTATCTTCCTGGTGCATTGTGTTTGTAAAAAATCAGAGTTAGTTACCTGGTATCTAAATTATTCAGGAATCTTCAGGGGCCACACACATGAGAAATGGCAGCCCCCCTCACTGCTATCTCAGTGTGTAAAAAAAGTGATCAGAAACATGCAAAACTTACACCTCCAACATTGATATAACTTTACATATGGAGGGTACTAAGTACTGTGATGGAAGATTCCTGGAACTAACTCTAAATTTTCCACTTCCAGGAGGTATACATGAGAGTATAAGCAAGAAATTAGAAACCATAGCCCAGGAGGTGGAAGGCTGCCAGGCTAGGTACCATACATAGAAGATGTATACCAGGGATATGTACACAGAAGCTGCTCTAACTGTAGGTTTATTATATGCCAAGTCTTCACGTCTGAGAAGTAGGAGAAAATAAGGTGAGCACAAGAAACTATTGAAAAGTCCCAACCTAGTATTATGGAGGAAAAAGCTGTCGGCTTCAGACATGAAGCTGACAGCTTTTTCCTCCATTCAGATCGGCTTGTTACAGGTTACACAGCAGGGAAAGCTTCCCCGCTGTTTAACCTGTCATGGACAGAGTGCTGCCTGGTAATTACAGGCAGTGCTGCATCCGACTTTTGACAGGTAGGCTTCCCCACTGCTTGTGTGACCTACCTAGTGAGGCAAGAGCTGTCACAGCCTCTACTGTGGATGGCTTGAACCAATGGCAAAGCGTCATTGGTCCAAGCTGTCCAATCAAAAAAGAAAAAAAAAACAACACTGAGGCCATCAATCTCAAAGTGCATGGGGCGAGGCTGGGGAATGCCTCACCCGGAACCAAAGGTATGGCACGTCAGTGCTCAAAATAAATTTATACTGTTTATGAACAGGGAATATGAAATGCAGACAAAATTGTCCATGTCTTACCACTATAAAGACTGGCATTAGGATCCTCTGAAGGTCTCCATGTTGAATCCAGCATAAGAGCAACCATCACCTTGCCTTTTGCTTCACAGAGTGGTTGCCCACGGTCACCGGTTGACCCCCAAACAGGAGGATTGGGGAAGGTATCAATAATATCCAGAAAGGGTTATTGACAAACTGAACTGACAAACATAGTGAATTCAGACACTGTAAGATTGCCCCTTGGGAAGGTTCCCAGTGACCAAAGATTTAATGGGATAGACAGGGTTTTTAAACATTGGTGGGGTTCCAACATGAAAAAGGGTAAATTGAAAAACAAGACCAAATGGATATCCAATTGTTGGCCTGGATTTAAATTGTTTTATCAGTGCTTTTTTTTTTTTTACTATATAGTTATATTAATTTATATTATATTTGTTTTAAAACAAGTAATGAAAGTCAGTTTGATTCTCCCTTAAATATACAAGAGTAAGGTAGCTAGAGTCTCCCTTTAACACAAGTGAGTGAGGTAATTGGGTTTCTCTTTAATACACAGAATTATATATTTTGATGGGGAGGATCAGTAAAGGGTAACCCTGAATAAAAAATAATTTAGGGTTACCCTTTACTGTGGCTGACGGAAACCGGGATACAACAAAGACTTAAATTGCTAGGTACAGGTACTCCTAGAATGAGATCCTAATTGGTTGGACTTGATGGACTAATGTCTTTATTCAACCTCAAATACTATGTAACTAACTATGTAACTGTTAATAGCCTCTACTCAGGTTTATTGTGGGGGGTTTCAATCTATAGTCTCTTCAAAATAAAGTTGTGATCTATAAATAATTGAGTATATGTAGAGAGAATTGGATTGGTGTTACTCTTTATTATTGTGGTTGGGGTCCCCCTAGTATGGTTTTAGTTGGGCCTGTCCCTGTTAAACTGTTGATAATGGCTGATGTTACCTTTAAATGATAATATAGAAGTTGAGATTGGGGGTTTTAGTTTTTTACAGTGGTCATTGGGTTTCCTGTAAAAAAGCTTTGTTTTTCTGTTGAGGGTTATAGGTGTGGAGTGTCAGAGACTGGGTGAAATTGAGGGGACACACTGTCCCTGCACTTATGCTGGGTGAGTGATTTTAATGGCTTTTGTTTTTAACTTTTAATAAACTGGTTGCTGTCAGGGAGGTGCAGAAGTGAGCCCTACTGTAAGCAGGTGATGTAGGATCCCCTGGGTGCAGGGTCTAAGCACCAGCTGGTTTTCACCAGAGCTCATGGTAGTGCAGATGGATTTTGTTGTGTGTCAGTGCCAGGCTGCCACCCCCAGATTCACCCAGCTGCAGGTGTAGAGATGGAGACAAGCCACGTGAGATGATACAGGTGCAAGCAGATGTACAGGCAGGCAGAGATTAATAGAAAAGTCAGGAGGCAGGCCAAATGACAGGGCAGGGGGCAGATGAGCAAATCTGAGATGAAGCCCAGGTTGGTACACAGAGGATCTGAGAAGCAGGACAAGAAGTAGCAAGAGGGAGCTCAGAGGCAAACGAGAATGTTGCTCAGTTAATGGGAGCTGATCTGAGTAGCATATGGCCAAGATGCAGGGTATATTAATCATCAGGTGAGGAAGGCTATGCTTGTATCTGCTAGCTCTGTGCAGCAAGGAAGAGAAAACAGAGCACATGCATGTAGAACCACAGGTACCCGCAGTACCACAAAAGCAAGGAGCAGCAAGAGCAAACCCCAAACTTGTGGAACCACAGGTAAAAAAATCAGCTCTGCAGCTGACCTGTGACAGTTGCAATATGATGGCCTCCTTTTTCCTTTCTTATCTATTTATATGAGTGTTATTCTAAGACTCTTAGAGGCGTGCTTCCTGTACTGACAGCGGCATATTTACAAGTCTCATATAAAAGCCGTTAAGACCGACTTATTAGTTTAAGAGGTCATTTTGGAAAGGTGAGTCCCGGAATTGAATCTCTGCACTGAGTGCAGTTCTTCTCACTTAAAGTTTATGCACTTTATATTTGGAGATTTCTATCATAGATTTGTTTATCATTCATATATTTTGCACTAGAGTTTTTATTGTTAGTTTTTCAGAACTGCATCATTTATACACCTAGGAATATCTATACAGCAGCTAGGATACTACACAGATTAATATAATAGATACATTAGCTCTAGGTGTACTGATGCAGAGTGAGCAAACTGTCTCTTTCAGTCTCTCCATTTTAAGCCTTGGTTAAGCTGGTCATATCGATATCGTTTTGTTCAACCTGCAGGCTAAATGAAAAATATATAACAGGTTCCTCCATCCACGCTAAACAGCATGGATGGACGAATCTCCCGCTGTGACTTTTGTATTCTGACAGCAGCACGCCCTCTGATTGGCTGTCATTACTGTTCACCCAAAAAATGACCATCCAGCTCCTGTGATTTTCTGATTGAAGGATGTTGGACAGAAAGGTAACAACAGGGACACCCACTGAATGAATTCATACAATGTATGGCCAGCTTTAGCCTTGTGTGCATTTGATGTTTGTACTTGTGAGTATCATACTAAGGTTAGCCAGTCTACTTGGGTAGAAGGGGAAGGGTGGCACAAGACAGTTTACTTACCTTAGAAGGCAGAAAGCATACATTAAATCCTGCCCACTATTACTTGCCATAATTGCATAAATTGATGATGGAAGGCACTTCCTGTCCCACAGAGTCTGTGCGGGTGCACGCTGCTCCATAGACTTAACTTGTGTCACTCCTCGTCTCCCGACCGAAGATCTGAACTGCGCATCCTCTTGCGCCCGCCCCAAGATCCTTTGTGGCCTCCCAAGACTCTTCAGATGTTTGGACGGGAGCGAGCGGCGAAGACATAGGTAAGTTTTAACCTGTTTAAAAAGTAAAAAAAAAATTTGAAAGAAATATGTAAGCTACCATTACTGACGTCCTTCTGAAAATGTTATTTGCCTGGCTATTAAGTCAAAGCCTTGCATTTGATTTTTTCTGACTCACTGACTCACATGCTGGTGCGTCCGATCTACCAAAACCAGACACTGCCAGGCAGCTAAGAAAAACAACAATGGCAGCCTTAATTTTCTCTAATGATAGGTTTACTTTAAGCATTCATAACAACGTTTTAAATATTCCTACAGTATATACACAGTCATCCTTAATGAGACTCACGGGAGAAAAAAAAGGAACAAACAACTCTGTTAAGTGGCTACACTTTAATCCTGTAGCAGCCTCCCAATCCTCCCTGTCATTACTAAATAAATTAATGTTCTGAGAAGTTTTCCCAACCCTTCCTGCCTCCTGAATGTTTCTATTGGCTATTGAGGTGGCCATAATAGTGATGGACCAATTGGAAAGTGTATGTGCGTTGGGGGGCTTGCCACATATGTTGGCACTCTGCTTGTAAGAACAGAATGGCATTCTGGAGTTTGGAGGGTTTCGGGTGTCTGTTTTGGATTGTATACCCTATGACAGGCTCTCTTTAAAAATAGACAGACCCAGAGAGAATGAGCGGAGGGACTGCATGACTGGGGGGAGGAATAGTCCCTTGAGAAGGAGTTCAAATAAAAAGGGGATTCGCTGATCTTATCTTATTGGAGGTTGGGGTCAGGTGTCCGGAAGGATCTGCATGGGACTGTAAGTGCTGGGGGGCATTCTTTCTGGAAAGTCAACGGAGGAAGCAGGTTGTCCTACCCACCCTTAATTTTTGTGGTTTCTGGTGGTTATAATGTCCTTTTCATGACATCACAGCACCAAAGTAATCTTTGGTGAAGGGATTGACCTCTCTCCAACAGTCTAAGAGACCGTGATGGGAGATAAGGGACCAGAAGGCACCAGAGGAGGGGGAAGGGGAGGCCCGCATGTCAGATTTGTCTATACTCGGGAAGAGGGTGAGATTTGAGTCACCACAGAAGATCACTGTACCCCTGGCATGCGACTCCACCACCCGCAATAAATGGGACAGAAAGCGTACCTGTCGTGTGTTAGGTGCATAGTATGTGCCTATTGTTACCTCCTGGTCATGGAGCATTCCCAGAACTAGCAGATCTCTGCCTGAAGGGTCACAGATCACCTTCCGACTGTCAAAGCAGGCTCTGCGGTGTAAACCAATAAGAACGGCTCGATGTTTCGTCGTTGCGCTTGCAGTGAAGACCGTCTGGAAATGTCTGTGGAAGAAGCTCGGTTCCGAAGATTGGGAGAAGTGGGTTTCCTGTAAACAAATGACATCATATTTTTGTGAGCAAAACTGACGAAATGCCATCGTTCTCTTATTAGGCGAATTAAATCGCTTAACATTAAGGGACAAGAAATGTAGGGGGGGCCATTGCTATGGAGGGACAGCAGCCGCTTTAAGGGTAGTGCACCGTTGGTGATACAGGAGCAGAACGGAGTCCGGGGGAGAGAGAGCCGTAGGAGAGAGAGGAGAAAAGGGTAGAGCAGAAACAAAACAATACTCTGACTGAGTATGGGGGGCCGGGAAAAAGTCGGCACCCAGGATACCCAGGCGGAACTGTAACCACTAGGTCGGCGGGAGCCAGCCATCTGGGTGGCAAAGGGGGGGGGGGCAGTGACCACCCCGCCGGGACTAAGGTACAAATGATTGTTGTGTCGCACCGAACACATTAAGGGTAAAGAAGTGAGTGGGCTGTGGACTAGGATAGCCAATAGCAATCGTGAGGCACTAGACACATGTCGCGCACAGTACAGGGGGGAGATCTCAAACGCCGCCGGAGAACACCCGGGTGCCTCAAGGGGGGCCGTGGGCCACCCAGGGCAACTACTTAGGACACGGTGGCGGAGCTGAGTCACCCTCCCGCGCTGTGCTAGCATTCAAACATTGCATAAGAAAAACATGGAACAAAAAACAGTACCAATAAGTAAAGGTAGGTTAACACATTGAGGCCATCGAGGATCCTGGTGGAGATTGGACATAGGGACCAGCCGTCACGGGCCAGAACCACCGTCAGGGTTCCAGGAGTCACAAATCAGTAGGGCCCAAGTAAGAGATGGCGTTCGAAACGGATCATCCAGAAGGACCATCAGCCAGTTGAGGTGGAAGTGTTTTGCGGGCGGCCCACCCGCCGAGCCGGGGAGTGGGGGGCTGAAGTAGATGCAGGCGAGAGGCGGTTCGACATCCCACGATGGCCCGTGAAAGATTGGGAACCAGTGGCAACAGCGTCAGAGAGTCCAAGGTCTTCCATCAGGGACATCGCTTCAGCTATGGTAGTGCATTGGAAGGGGCGACCTTGGTATGTGAACATCAGCCGGAAAGAGAATCCCCAGCGGTACAGCACTCCCTGAAGTTGAATTATGGACAGAGCCGGTTTCATCGCCCGCCACTTCATGATGGTAGTCGGGGCTAGGTCAGCGAAGACTTGGTAGTCGTGGCCCTGGAAGGTTAGGGTGGGGGCTTTGCGGGCTGCTTGCAGGGCTGCCTCTCTGGTGCAAAAGTATAGAAATTTCACCCACAATGGGCTCTGTGGATCCTCTGGAATTCCAGGCGCTCCACCGGTATGGCCGGGGTCAGTTCTTGCAGGAGGGCTGTAACTGTGGCCTGGAGGTCAAGGACGGTTTCTGGTATCCCACGAATACGGAGATTGGGCCTGCGGGAACGGTTTTCCAGGTCCTCTAGTTTAGAGGTTAGGTCCACGTTATCCTCCCAGAGGTGTTCTAACTCACGGTCATGGTGTCCTACTGCGACGACCACAGTGTCAATGCGGGCCTCCAGCTCCGCTGTGCGTTGTCCCAGTTCTCTGATCTCCCTGGTCACCTTATCAGTGATCTGCTTAGAGGTATGTTGGAGGGATTTCTGCAGCATCTTATCAATGCGGCGCAGCAGGGCATCCTGTGAGGCTGAGGAGAGCTCAGGTGAGGGAGAGCTGTGTCTGCTGTCTCCATCTGCAGCATCGCTGGCTGAAAGGGGAGCAGAGGGCCAGCGTGGTGTCCCGGCCCGGCAAGGTGCGGAGCGCAGCTATGGAGCGTCCTCCATCTTACGTCGCACGCATGCGCCCCCGTTTATTGGGGTTTATAACAGAGGGACATAATAGACGAATCCATCAGTCAAGGAAGAAGTGAAGGTCTTTTAACCTATAGAAATCTTGATAAACAAACTCCACAGACAATTGATATTAATTTTACTTGAAGTAATTTTTTATATAGAATGGAATGGTTATCATGAAGAGTTCACGTTGTCACTAATCATCACCTTGCACACAATGGCTACAGATAGAACAGTTTAATGTATAAGGTGTACTGTGTGCATCTGCAGTGAGACCCGATCCTTCATGGTTCAGCGTTCCTGCTTTTATGAGCTCTTTTGATTGGTAATTGAGAAAATAAATCTTTGAAGGACCTACATAAATGCAAAATACATAGAAAAAGACGTTACAATTTTACCGCAGGTGCCAGATAACATATTTCATAAGGTGCCATCTGAGACCAATGGAATTTCAATAATTTTTTTTTCTAGTTAGAGATTTAGCATTGACATTAAGGCTATAAATGCCTTTGTGATGCACTGCCAATGGCAGCCTATGTGTTTTCACTTGCAGCCAGTGGCTCCATTGTGTATGATCTATATACAAGCCATTGTGACTCTGACTATACATCGAGAAAGTAGCAAATCATAAACTGTCTGCATTTTGTAAGCTCCGTAGTTTCTTATGTCTCATATTTATGGTTTATTGTCACTCACAGCATGCCTACACATTCTGGCTTTGTTCAAGAATGTCCTAAACAAAAAATTCTTAAAGTCAAATGTGTGCAAGGAAGATACAGAAAATATTGATGTGAGTTGTTCTCATTGCCTTTATGTTATGTCTGTTTATACACATAATACTGGCATCAGAACCTGCAAGTAAAAAGGACTTAAAAAGGTAAGAAGCAATTTTTTTTTTTAAGGTATGAAATGTGAATAGAAACATGTAACAAATATAAAGTTGATGTTATCCCAATCTGGCTTCAGAAGTGCAGCTACACTTTAAGGAAAACGGGCATTCTTTCGAGAATAGTGAGGTGCAGAATTTGTACAGTGAAGACAACTGGTTCGCAAGAGGCCATCTGAATCAAACTGGAACAGCAATCCCTAAACAGGGATAGGGTCCTTTGATACCATCTGTCACCCATTCTTTAACATTTTTATCCCAGTGATTTAACAACAATTCATATAAAGCAGACAAGACGCTGGCACTGTCACATTGGGGCAAGTAGAGAGACCTTTGTAGGCTCTAACCAGGCTGACTTGAAATTTACACAGGATGTCTTTTCTTTTCTGCCTCTGGAGCAGCCTTTCTCGTTCAGGGTGCTGTGGCACTCTGAGGTGCCTCAAATTTTTCACAGAGTCATGCCTTTCCATGGTGTTGGCGGCTGGCCTGCACCAAGAATAATGCGAAATGCAGGGATCCATTCAGTAAAGGACAGAATTGTGCCTCCATCCAGACCTGCTCTGCCTCTTGCCGTCTGCCTTGATGTTTAGCAAGGGGTTCCTAATGTAAAGGGGAACTCTAATGTGAAAGGAGGATTCCAATATAAAGGGGGGCTCCTGATTTGAAAGGGGGACCCTAAAGTAAAGGAGGTATACCACTTTTTTTGTGTTTTTGTCTGGAACCCCCCTTAAAATCTATGCCAGACCCCTATCTGAGATAAGATCATGCATTGTTTTTTACAATGAACTTTTTTACATTTTCGGCTGGGGTGCCTCTACATTTTGCATACTTTAAAAAAAGTTAAGCAAAGGTTGCAAATAGATTGGCAAAGTAAACTGCGTTAAGTGAACCAATTGCTTTACCATGCACAGGCAAAGAACAGGTTCCCTTTAAAGCAGAAGTTAAAGTTAACATACCTAATATAAACACATACTGCCATACTGCCAAAGATTTATTTAAACAATGCTTAAAAATACCTTTTAATACCTCTATTTCTCAGTGCATCTTTCTGAAGTTGTGGATTAGTAGAAAGTCTGAAGAAAAGTCACCTCTGGATTCTGCCCTACATAGTGCCCGCTGCTGCTAGTGCTGCCAGTCAGCAGAGACTGGGGCAGGGCAAGCCGTGGGCTTTTTGGCTATAGGAGGGGCCAGTCTCTACTTTCAGTGCCAACGTTGAGTTGATGGAAGATGAGTCACTACATACATGCAGCCTGAAGGTGTAAAGGGCTCCAACTTTGTAGATAATTCTATAGGCATGTTATAACATTGTCATTCATAGGAAGGAAGTCTTCCAGGAAAACTATTTCTGGCAGGATCACCAGGTTTGAAACTGGAAAAAAGAGGGATATGATGAATGGGAACTGGCCTTTTAACAGTGTAAAGTCTTCGATGTAACCACATTTTTGTTGCTGACTAAACGTACATTGTAAGTGGGATCTATATACAAATGATAACACGTGGAAGGGAGGCACCTTCTCCATCACATCAATGTGCCCCTCCTATATAGCTCTCCCCATATCCTCCTGATTGACCCCGAGAAGCAATATGTCTGCCTCTTTGAACATTATTTACAGAAATGAATATGTGCATTTTATTTATTGTATTTAGTTATTCTGTAAGGTGATAATTATCTTGCAAAATCATAATTTGTTTTATTTTTTACTTTTAGAGGAGTAAAAGTAGTGGAGTTTTTTTTCTAAACAAATTACCATATAAATAAGGAGTGTTGGTGACACTGATTTTTTTTTTCTTAAGAGGCTAATCCAAGGAAAATTGCCAATCAGTAAATTGTTCTTCTACAAGTGTTATATTCCTAATAATTGCCATTTTACATTTTAAATAATTATTGATGCTACTTTTGTTAATCAACAGCGATAGGAATAAATGAATCTGTACTGTTAAATATAAATAAATGGAAGAATAGCAGGCAGTAAAGCTTGCTTTTAATTTTGGAATTGGGATTAATCTAGATATTGTTAGAAAAGAAAAGAATAGGCTTGTTGGAAATAAATAAAGATGGGCTATTGAAACATGAACATGATTTGACACCTGCGTGACATCCAGGGCTTCAGCCAAAAAGACAAGATAAAAATGAATAGCCTATTATGTGCTCAGGGAGTGGACAGTAACATGAGGAGGAGCACAATGATGAACTTATCTCTCTTTTACTCTGATATCCCCTTCTGTCAGCGCACTCTTTGTCTGCACATGAATACATTAGCTCCTTGTGGAGATTTTTCCTCACTCTCAAGAGGCTGATACCAAGTCCCTGCCTCATCACATCTTTTTACCAGATGCACCTTCAGGGTGAAACCTAACTTGGGCCCTGATGACACCCAGTGACATCAAGGTCCTTAATTTTAACTGTATGCATAGTGGTATAAGTATTGTTATCTGTTTAGAAAGGTAACATTGTTGTGTCTCAATGTATTGCATTATTAAATAGTGGTATCTACTGATACCAGGTGGGGATTGTGCAGTCCCATTAGATGCCCCTGAAACGCGTCAATCTTGGCTGACTGCGGTCGGTGGACGGTGATGTGACCGGAGACTACCGTGTTATATGGTCGGGGATATACCATGTTGGGTTAACAGACAGTGTGGCCTCTCATTTGTTGTTAAAGCCTGATGAAAACGTTTGTTTGTGAGTACTTTTATCCCTTTTACAGGACCGCAAGAAGACAGAGTTCTAAAGCCTTCTAGCCACTATTGAGACAGATTCCCAATATAAAACTGTTTTGCACCAGTTACAGATATCTGCTAACACATAGTTAAGCCTTTTTTAAATTTAAAGAGACTTATGAAGTGAACAAATGCTGAAATTACTGGTAATTTAGCTAATTCAGGACCACTGTATGAAAATAAATGGCAGCATCCTGAAGCAGTCATACCAAGATCACTTTACCGTTTTAAAATGTCACAGATGGCTGGTCACATACAAGAAATCTGGCTGCTATAGACCCAATTGCTTGTACAATGCACCGGCTCCCCTAGGCTCTGCTGCCCTCTATGTGGGCCTGGGACCAGTATGGAGGGTCTGTTCACTTTGTTTTGGAGGGGGATCAGTACACTTTCAGCTGCTGATCTCCCCTTCGATCACTGAACCTGGAAGAGAAGTGTATTACATCATCTATGGTTTCAGTGTGTCATTTTTCCACCTCCTGTAGCCAGAAAAGAAGCTTATGAAGCAGATCTCTGCTTCATCAGTTTCTTTGGGGTCTCTGGGTGACAATAGGGCCCTAATAGATGATATCCCCATAAAGAGGACCTGTCACATCCTCTGTGCTATTACATAGCTGGCTTATTAGCCCCTTATGTAATGGCAATAAAGTTAAGTGTAAAAAGAATGTAAATAAAGTCACAAAAAATGTAAAGAAATAAATACATTTTAAATTCCCCCCACACATCAGGTGCACCTACGTGTATTACATATCACTAAAAAGGTTGGCATGAGATAAATTATTCTAGGGCCATCAATCATTGTTGACTCTAACCTGATGAGCGGTAAAAGCGTTGCCTATGGGAAATTTTGGGTAGTGTCAGGTTTCTTTTTAGATTTCACAGGCATGCAAGACTTTAAGGCCTCGTTCACACCATATGCAGTGCGTTCCGCCCCTCCTGCCTGGCAAAAAAGTGAGATGGCCGCTATGCGAGGCAGGCGTTCCGGCCAGAATCGGACCGGAACGCACTGCATATGGTGTGAACTAACCCTTAGGCTTGACATGTTTGGTATCTATTTACCCGACACAACCCCATCATTTATATTTTTCTCCAAAAAGTGGGTATTATATTCTGTTTCTGTGCACTACATTTTATTTTATTATGTTTTACCCTGAAAATACTTGTTTGATAAACATTTGTGCAAATACTATGCAACATAAAAAAATGCAACTAGCATTTTTTTTTCTACAAATATTCTGCTTTCAAAAAATATATAATTGTTTGGAGGTTTTAAGGTGTTTTCTAGACAAAAAATCTGATTTTATTGTGTGTGTGCTCCAGACAGCAAGTAGCTAAGTGACCTGTGCAATAGGATTGTGTAATGCAAATCTTCTGCTGATGAAACATGTAATGATGCAGAGCAATTAAGCAGTGCACATGCAAAGCTAAAAAGAGCTTACAAGTTTATTCACTAAAAGGTAACGTGTTTGGAGAAGACAGGAGAAGTGAACAATCTAGGACAAAATTGCTGATTTGGACACATTATCAAATTCAGCTCACTTTCCAGTTCAGCTATGTTGTCCTAGATTGTTTATTCTCCTGTTTATTCTCCTTGTTTATTGTCCAAACTCTTCACCCTTTTGTGAATAACCCTGTAAAAGTTGTTAATGTGGGCAGCAAAGCTGCGGGTCTCCATGCCACTTCTGAACAGCTAGACAATGGGTTCAGCAGTCCAGAAGGTATAGAAGATGCTCAGTTCAAAAGGTTGCAGGACATTCATAAGATATCTGGGAAAGGTAATCAGGAATTTCAGGAAAAAGTGACTTTGCTTGAACTACAACTTGCTAAGTGTCTGCAAAGGTTTTCTTTCATCAAGGTCATGGTATATCTGTAAAAAATAAGTCAAGGAATCTGGACTTGCTGTGTTTTTCTTGAAGACATTTCACTGGCCAACCAACCAGCTTTCTCAATTCTGAATTGAGAAAGCTGGTTGGATGACCAGTGAAATGTCTTCAAGAAAAATACAGCAAGTCCAGTTGCCTTGACTTATTTTTTACAGATATACAACTTGCTAAGGCACATAGGCGTGTGCCGAGTGTGCCTGGGCACACCCTAATCACCCATAGCCAGGAAAGGATTAACATTTACATATGAATTGACTGTGTAATTTACATATTAATAAGTTGTGATTAATTCATATGTAAATAGCACGGTTAGTTCATATGCAAGATATGCCCGATTCCCTCCATTGTAGAAGGTGATACAGTCTGGGATTTCAGCTTGTCGTCTTCTATCTGCTCCTTATCTGTCAATGTGTGTGTGGCTGGTAGCCTCTGTGTATATCTATACAAATTGTATATCTCTTTTGTGTCTTTTTGCAGCACTCGAACGGTGTAATTCCCTTTGAATGAGACCCCTGGCTGCTTTGTATTTCCTTGCACAGTTTTGCAGCTGACATCTCTGGAAAGGACCCATTTTAGATATAAAATATTGTATGCCACGATTTGTTTTCTTTTGAATTTCAAGAGGAATTGCGGGGGAAAAAAGTGAAACAAATCTACTGTAATCCAGAAAATATTGCATCTATGCTAATTCAGAGTTTGATATAACTCCAGTTCACAGAGCACATTGGTCTCTGCTCCAGATGACCTTAGCCAGCAGCAGCTCCTGGTACTTTTGCAGCACTGAGCTTGAGTTGGAAAATGCAGTGCTGGGTTCTATAAGCAAGGGACTAGTCTTGTGACATCAGTGACAATTTTCTGGATGCTAAACAATGGCTAATCCTGTCGGAATTACCAGGAGAACAGGGGTCTCAAGTGTGACTGGGCCCTGACAAGTATCAACCACTGCAGGATGGAGCGTTGGCCTGCTGCAGGCTGGGAGCTGTGGTCCTAGGAGGCAATGTCAGTGCCTCAGCGGTTACTGGGCCCAGAAAGGAACAAGGTCCAATAACTGTTGAGTTGACAACATTGCCTCCTGGGACTACAGGTGCCAGCATGCAGCAGGCCAACGCTTCACAGCTCCCTCCCACAGTGGTTGATATCCATGCCACTGTGTTCTACCCCCCGAGTGTCAGCTCACTCCATATATCCTGAGAGAGGACAGGAGGAGACTTGCCTCTGCTTATCCTCTCCTTCTTCTCACCATAAATCTTCAAAATACCTTCGGATGGGAGAACGGCTCCAATTGAAGTTCCTTATTCACTTCAGCTGTAGGTCAGGGCTGTCGTTGCATCTCTACCTCCTCCGTGCCTGTCACAAAGCACATGGAGCAAGGCTTCATTTTGTCATTGACCAGGATAAGAGGGGAATGGAGATGCAACCTCAGTGATGAGGTCTATGAGACCTGCAATGCTACAACTGGAGCAGGAATGGAAGTGCAGCGGGGTTCTGGACTTCACCCGCACCTATATTGTTGATTTATGGTTAGAAGAAATAACATCTATTATGTACAGGGGTGTCCCTAGCCTTTATGCCGCCTGGGGTGGTGGGGGGCAGCCATGCTAAATGGTGCACAATTAGTGAGGGGGAAGGGTGCTGGTGGAGAGTGATGCCTCTAAGAGCTGGGCAGATAGATGTTTGCATCTCCCTACCAGCTCTTAGCAACCTCGGTGACTGGGAAGCTGCGAGAGAGTGTAGTTGGGGTTTCCCATACTTCCCAATCAATCAGGAAGCGGGCTCCCTGCTTTATTACTGCACCCCTGCTGGAAGAGACAGTTGCAGAGATGGGAATCCAGGATGCCTCAGGTCTGTGTATGTATGTAATATAAATATACAGTATATATATATATATGTGTATATATATATATATATATATATATGTGTATATATAAGCTGTGCACACCTATGCTAAGGCAGATCCTCATCTGACAGGCCTTATCTATCCAGATGCCTTCTTTGGAAGGCTGGAATTCTGGAAAGAGAAACTGGTATCCAGCTAGTTTCCATACAGTAAATATAACTTACTTAGGTCCAATGATAGACTATCATCTACTTTAATGGGTGCTACGATAAAACACAAACAATTAGAAAGATTGCCTAGTATACTGCCCTATTGGTCCATAACTATATATTATGGTCTCACATTCTCATGAAAGTGTAGGATGGATGCCATATTGAGCAAAGCTGTCATCAGCAAAACCTGAGGTAGTACTTCAAATGCTGTCTATGACCCCCCTTTCCTGCAGTACTGCTTCAACCTGTAAGATACTTACCCAGCCTGCTCCGTGTCCCTTGTCTTCTGGGATCGGAGCTCGGTGCCGCCCGCTGTCAAACCAAGTCCCATGGCGTCAATCAGCTCTTCCCTCTAGCAGCTAAAGCCAGGAGGTTCGTGGTACATGGTGTTCAAGCAATTTTCCTGACACCAGGTATCTCTGCTCTCCCTCTGCTCTCCTTCCTGAAAGGGAAGTTAAAATACTCGCTGCTCCACTCTCCATCCTGAAAGGGAGGACTACAATACTTCACCCTCCACTCTCCATCCTAGAAGAGAAGCCTCACATATAAAAATATACAGAAATGTACTGCGCCAACAAGCAAGCTAACAGCTACAAGTCACTGGAATGTACCTGCACTGTGAGTGTGTATAAGTGAAAAATTAATAACTAAATGTGCCGAGCTACAACAATGAGAAATACAAAAAAACAATAAAAGAATCTGTGACTCAAACATATGTCCGAGAATAAATAGTAAATGGATCAGATGTGAAGTCTGTAAATATTCATAACTATGAAGATGTCTATATATAAACAGCAATAGTGATGAATCATTTTTTTGTTCCTTCACCAAATACACCACGTGCACCACACCAGATATAGTTGTGCTCATCTAGGGAATGCAAGGGAGAAGGAAATTGCCTGATTTGTTGGGGTCTGTCAATAAGATGAGCACCCCTATATCTGGTATGGTGTACGTGGCGCATTTGGTGAAGGAACAAGAAATATTCATCACTACTGTAGTCATTTCACTGTTACTACTGCAGTCATTTCACTGTTACAGGAAGTGGACAATCAATAGATCTTCTGGTAGGAAGAACAAATAATGAAACAATTTTGCAGGGGGACTAAGGAAAAACCAAACACTATTGTGTTAAAGCCAACAACAGACTGCACCATATACTGTCATTTTGTCAAAATGTCATGTTGGTCCTTGTCCATAGATCCACTTTAGCACTGGTCTTCACAATGTCTTAATGAATAAAAAGTGATGTGTATACTATCAAGGAAACTGTGAGACTGTGAATTTGAAAGGAAATATAAACAGCTGTTCGGCTATATTGAGCTATATTAATGACAGGTATTTGGATTACAAGTGCAGTCTTCTGATTTTAAACATAAGGGACTAATGACTAGTTTCACTATCTCTTCACAGTTCGGTATTGTGAATGATAAACACAAGACAAACAAAACAAGGTGCAAACCTTGAATTTAGTGGAAAAAAGAAGCTTTGCGTAATTGTTGTCATGGCATCCAGTTTATGTCTGTACAACATACTAATAACAGTATGTGTCAGTTAGTCTAAATATTTGTGCGCTGTCTTTATGGTTGAAGTGTAGCACATATTCTGAAATTTGACAACTGGCTTGCAGTGGCATTACCTGCTAATGGCAGTACTCACCCCAAGATCTCTCCCTACTTGAAATCCAGCAAAGGCTTGCAGTGGGAGGTGGGGGAGGTGACTTTGTTTGATTTCCAGTTGGGATAGACCTTGAGGTGGGCATCATCTGTGTCATGATGTTTACTAGTATCTGGAGTAGGCAGGGAGCTGGGCAGGGAGGTATGTGTAGGCTTTGAACATTGCCAGGCACCTAGGCAGCCATAAAGCCCAACAAGTTTGTGTGGATCAAATGCTTGTAGAGTAATAGGGAAATTAAAATGTTACAGTTGTCGTCAGAACAGGGTTAGGGGGATATATTTCAATGGAAACCCATGTTTTAGTGTCACCTTTTTAAAAAGGGATTTGCCTTACTTTATAGAGATTTCCTTATATCCTGTCATGGTTCCAGAACAGGAAGTGGAAGAAAGCAAAATAACAAATCAACCAACAGTAAAACTATAAAACATTTTAAATAATTGTATCTATATATAACCCCCATGTTATATCAACTTCAACATTGTCTGTAGAACCTTATTTAAACTATTATGAAATGTACTTGAACAGCGGGGGAAAAAAAGATGTATAAACATGCAACAGTAAATGTCTTTGATTTTGGTTGGGTGGAGTTGGGGACAGGGGACTTCCTGGCTCAGGCAGCTCCAGATAAAAAGGTTACAACCAATCATCTCAGGAATTTACATCCTAGTGCATAGAAGCAATGCCAGGATAAAAATTAGATGCACTGTGTGAGTATACCATGTCCCCTGTGTTTAATTAAATGGAAAATGTTCATGTTGACTTGAATGTACTGTTTTGTATTTTCAGGAGATTTTCATGACTAATTGTAATATCTGGAAATATATATGTGATTATATTAATAGTCACCTCTCTATAACCAGGGGCTTTCAGCCTGAATGTATAATTATTCAGCTCCAACTTGGAATTCATTTTAGAGAAGATTTGATTTGATATGTCTAAAACTGCAGAAATAAACAGAATCAAACATTTATGAAAACATTCTGAACATATAAATGTTATCTACAGTCATGGTCAAACATATTGGTACCCCTGCATTTCTGTCAGGTAATGCTCCACTTTGCGCAGAAAATTGTTGCAATTACAAATGTTTAGGCATTCTCATGGTTAATTCTTTTGTTTGTATTGGTGTGACACAAAAAAAGTGGAGAAAAAAAAGCAAAATTTGGCACATTCCACACAAAACTCCAAAAATAGACTCCAATTAATATTTGGTAGCACAGCCCTTGGAAAAAATAACTGAAATAAATTGCTTCCTGTAACCATCAATGAGCTTCTTACACCTCTCTATAGGAATTTTGGACCACTCTTCTTTCACCAACTGCTCCAGGTCTCTCAGATTGGAAGGATTCCTTTTCCCAACTGCAGTTTTGAGATCCCTCCACAGATGCTCTATGGGATTTAGATCTGGACTCATTGCTGGCCAGTTCAGTACTCTCCAGCATTGTGTCTGAAACCATTTCTGGGTGCTTTTTGACGTGTGCTTTGGGTCATTGTCCTGCTGTAATACCCATGACTTCTGACGGAGACCCATTTTTGTGACACTGGGCCCTACATTGCACCCTATAATTCTTGGGTAGTCCTCAGATTTCATAATGCCATGCACACAGACTTCCAGTGCCTGAAGCAGCAAAACAACCCCAAAACATCGGTGAACCTCCACCATGTTTGACAGTAGGGACTATATTTTTTTTCTTTAAAGGCCTCATTTATTTTTCTGAAAACAGTAGAATGATGGGCTTTACCAATAAGCTGTCATTTTGTTTTGTCTGTCCACAGTACATTCTCCCATAAGGATTTTGGCTTCCTCAGGTAAGTTTTGGCAAACTCCAGCCTGGCTTTTTTATGTTTCTGTGTTAGCAGTGGGGTCCTCCTGGTTCCCTACTATAGCGTCCCTTTTCATTCAGATGGCGCCATATAGTGCGAGCTGACACATTGTACCCTGTGCCTGAAGGTCAGCTTGAATTTGTCTGGAAGTTGATTGAGGGTCTTTATCCACCATTCGAATAATCCTTCATTGCAATCTTTGATCAATTGTTCTCTTTCATCCACGTCCAGGGAGATTAGCTACAGTGAAACTTCTTGACAATGTTGCGCACAGTGGACACAGGAACATTAAGATCTCTGGAGATGGACTTGTCACAAAAGCTGTCCCTGAAAAAAAAAAGAACAAACTACTTACCCCTCTCACTTTCCACACTGCCGTATGCTGCTCAGATGCAGAAAAACAGAAGTCTCTTCAGAAACTGACACTTCCAGGAATGTCTTTCTCCTGTGTCTCCTGCTGAAGCCTGCATCTCTAAAGTATATAGTATCTTTTTCTTTCTATGTTCCCCTCTCCTGCTCTGGTATCCTCTGCACTGAAAATCAGTTGATCCTTCACTGAAACATACCATGGTCTTGGTAGCAGAATCTTCTGATTTGAAAATATCTGTTCTTTCCTGCTGAGTTGCAGATTTTGATGGAGACAACTCCCCAAAGTCAAGCAGTGAAACTACCAAATTTTAGGGGCTTGTTTACTCCTTTGCAGTGTGGTGATGCATGTAACATTGATTGCTGTGCCATTTATTTCACCTGTGTTGCAGCATGCTGGAATACATGACAATGCACGGCAGCGTGTCGCATTAGAAAATTTGAGTCGCATATTATCAAGAATGTTAGGATGTATTGGCAGCCTATCCATTTTGAATTTGCCACCTTAATGCAACGCATGTTATTGGAAGTGCAAATGGGCCATAAAAGGAACGTATAATAATTCTGTATTTAAAGGCAGCAGGAGGAGAGAAACCTGCATGTCACACACCTGGCCATAAGACATTTGCTTTGTATGCAAATAGGTCTTCATCAACCCTGTTAGCATTAGCCTCCCACTGCTTGCTGGAGAATGGAACCCAGCCAGGATTAAATAGCATTTGGTTAGAGCATACCAAGTATCTTATCTGAGGTGCTCTTAATAAGTGATGATGGATTACTGTATATGACTCTCTACATTTCATGCTTTTTTACATCCTCCAGGTTGGCAGTTGATAGTGGGGCGACCGTAAAGAAGTATGATTGCATTAAGACTTTTAATAGTCAACAGGGTAAGCTTAAAATTAACTTTTCACTTACTGTATTACATCTAGTAGGCAAATTTCTAAAAATAGCTAAGGCTTGTTAAGGGAACAGAATTCTCTCTGAAGATCAAGGTAAAGCCAGCACTATTAGTTAGACAGACACTCGTTGAAAGGGAAGACCTCGGAGTGAACTAGATTTACAGTCTGAAAGAGCCCTGTTGAATATGATATATGATGTTATATTTTTATGTCATATTCATATTCTTGTTCTTAGGGTGACCCCTGTTTTGTTCTTGCCCTTTAATGTTCTATGCTCTCATCCTCCCTATGCCGAGTCTTTCATTTACTGTTGAGTTTTGATTATAACATGTGAAGCTATCTTTATGTCCAAAAATGTTAAATGTTTTTAATACCTGAGTTACATAATTATTTTAAAACAATTAAATGTATATCTACCAAATACAGACTCTAGAACTTTCAAGGCAACGTGACAGGTTCTCTTGATAGGAAAACCTCTCTCCAGTCTCCAGCTTCTCCTTCCCTACTGATACTTAATTATCCCTAATATCCCTCCTTCCTCCATTCATCTGACGGAGCACTTCGAAATACCTGGTAATTCTGGGTGTACAGGAGCATATGACCTTCCCTCTTCCTCCTGATGCAGTGCTGTCGCCTAAATGGCCAATTGTTAACCCTGAGCCCTGTCACGTGGGGGAGGGGAGAAGGTCACTAAGCCTGTTGTAGCTCCAAAACATACTAAAACAGAGCTTGCACAGGGTTTAGTCTAATCGGTCTTGCAAGTGAACATGCTGCCAATGGAGCATAAGCAAAATGAGTTGCAGGGGTGGGAGTTGCCCCTGAAGAGAATCTGTCATTTTGCTATTATGGGCAAAGTGACCAATTCTCTTAAGTCCATCTCCACCAAAACCTAAAGCAACACTAAACTCAGGAGTTAAACCTTAAAAATGCATTCAAATACCTGAACTATTTATAAAAAAATTATCTTATTTGTGTATCACTCAGCTGTAGATCCTCAAATTATCTCTGAATAGTTGCCGACACTGTCCTTCCTTCTGCTCCAAGCTCGCTCCCGTGATGGACAATCTCAATACAAATTATTAAGCTATAACTGGAGTGAGCTCGGGGCGGTGACATACAGGGACCATGGGGAACAAAAGTAGCCACCCTCCAGAAGGAAGGACAGTGTCAGCATCAATTCAGAGATGATTTGAGGTTCTACAGATGAGTGATACACAAATAAGGTACATTTTTGTTAATAGGTAAGGTTTGTTAATAGCTAGAGTACTTGAATGTATTCTTAAGATTTAACTCCTGGGTGGTAGTGTGGAGTAGGGTTTTAGAGAACATAAGTGTTGCTTCTCCAACTGAATATTATCAATTTCATGAAAGTCCATGTATATATTTTTTATTAATGAATGTTAAAACACAGATTATGTAAACCAGATGATGGAGAATAAAATTTATAACATATGAAATTCATCTCACTAGGGGTGGATGTCTCTTCCATACTTGATGGTATGGTGTTCCAGTGCTAGATGGCACAAGCATTTTGCCACGATCAGGGGACCGGGGCGCTGGGGTAAGTGAGCCCCGGGTCTTGCGGAGCGGGCTAGGGTCCCTGGTTGGGGGTGACATCAGGAATACTGGTCACAGGAAACTTGGGGACAAAGAGACTGCATTTTCAGGGATGCACTAAAATATAAAAAAATGCATAGAACATAAAAATATTTCAGATGATTTTTTTATTCTATGGAGAAATATATACACTGTGAAGAATTAATTTATTTGTGTATTCCTATTATATTAAGCTTAACAAAAAAAAAAACAATTATGAGAATTAATAGTATTATGCTAATAATAAAAAAGTGCATATTTAATTGTGATGATACAGCATAGCAAATGAAGAGAATAAGGTTGTTAATATACTAATCCATGAGTTAAGGCTTGTTTTTGACTAAAAGAAGGCAATGGTGCTTAAACAACAATTAAAGCAATTAATTTTTAAGTTGCTGGTTTGCTTATGCTACCTCACTTTAACATAATGCTAAAAAATTTACAGACTAGTAATTACAGTCAATTACTTTTCCAAAGTCAACATTCAACATGTATATAATTTGCACTATTATTTTTCAATAAAATATTTATGTAAATCTGTAATTACTTTTAGAAAATGAAACAGACCAAAGGACAATTATATACCTTCCAGAGAAGACATTTCAATTCACAAAGTTTTAACACTAGGATAAGAAACGTTATTTTAGCCATGTGACTGTAATTGTCAAATATTTTTGGACTGAAAATTGAGAATTGTTACTTATTTGAAAATAAGTATTTCTATGCTGGTGTGTTAACTTTGTGAATTAAGCCTTTTATTCAAGTGTTTTAACAACATTTAAAAGGTGCTGAATATCACTCAGTATCACAGTTTCCTTTCTTAAAAAAATAACATTCTCACTGCACTTGGCAAAACAACAATAATAGGTGTCCCTTGAACAGATTTTGGCATTTAATAATTTTTTATTAAGCATAGCACTTTTTAAACAAAACACTCTTTTTCAACTAATGTGATTTCTCCTCTAGTAATGCTCCATTATTCTCCATATGCGTATGCTCATTTAAAGTGAACTCTTATGGGAAAACATTTAGCTTGCTAAAGCACTGTGTATCATAATAATTATAATTATTATTGTAAATACTTGTTTTCAAAGCACAGTTCCAGTGTGTAAGTTTACTTTAAAAAAAAATACAACCCAAGCCTGGTTAAGATAATCAAAGCAGCTCTCACTTCAATACACTTGTCTTCTTTCGACCTGAATGATGCCCAGGGTGTCAAGGACCTGCCATCTAGAAGCATGTGATCAAGCTACCCTGGGCTCAAGTTATGTGATGTCACGACTTGCTCTGTCCCGTTGTTGACATTTGGGAGGAGAGGTGCCAATTTGTGGCCGCCGTTCATCGGGACCGGATGTGGGGGCTGGCCGTTATTTTTTTTTTTTCTGGTCGTCCATCGTGATTGACGTGAATCTACATTGCTGGACGACGTGATTGATGTGTGGATTACATCGATGGACTTTTTTTTTTTTTTTTAATAAAGAAATTGTCAGAAATTGTGCTTTTCTTTTAAATAAAGGACTTTTTTTTACAGTGCGGTTTGTTTATTTACTTATTTTCTGTATTTGGTGAATGAGTAGGGGTAACAACTACCCCTAACTCATTCACAAGTCGGGACAGGATCTGGGTGCCCCCTTTATGAAAGGGGCCACCCAGATTCCTATTTGCTGTTGACCAGTATTATTAAGGTTCATAGCTCTTCATCTAAATTTTAAATGCTTTCAGAATAATTGGGTATACAGGATTGGGAGGGGGTTCAGAGAATATGGGGCTGTGATTTCGAAATGCTTTGGTGCACTTTGTTTTGACATTTCCATTAGCTTTTAGATCTGATGTGGTTACTTCTCCAATTGGTCAATTCATGCCTGTTAATGCTGTTTCAAAAGATCAGGTGTCACATTAACCCACCCCACCTCACCCTCCCATGACTTCAATAGGGTTTGTAATAAAGTTCTTAATTATCTGAATCTGGTCCACGAATGACCCATGAATCAAAAGCAGGACCATTCACTCATCACTACCTACAATCAAGATTGTATTTTATACAGTACTCCTGTGGCTATGTGCCTAAATAGAAGTAAAGGAAAGCTGTAGCCAACTGCAACCTGCACGCTTTTGTCCATATATATATATATATATTGTATGTATGTTTGCCTTGCCTGAGCACTTCTGAAAACATGAATTATTCCAACAGCATAGCTGAAATCGTATGGGCTTTGGAGACTTTTAAAAATAATCACAAGATTCTATGGAGCTCAAATAATGTGCAACTATTTCCTGGTTCTTGGTTCTTGTTTGGTGAACTCTGCAGTGCCATAGTAGCATTGCAAATAAAGCAGTCCAAAATGCTGCTTTTAATGTACAATATTAGGTAAATATGTTGGAAGAAGAGGGGCTTGTGTGCACAATGACATCATTATCTAATAATAAAGCTAGTAATTATCAGATCAGTTAAATAGATAGATATGCACATCATGAGAGCTGTGGCTCTAACTGGGGTCTCACTAATGCAAATTTCAGTTGCAACCAGGGCCGGATTTACTCTGCCTGCTGCCCCAAGGCCAGGTTCTGCAATGCGCCCCATCAACTGAGAATGTCAACTGGATGGCGGGGCGGCAGGGTTAGTTTTATTTTTTTATAGTTTCTTTATTTTTTACCACTTTTCTTTTTTACTTTTTTACATTTTTAGTTTATTGTTTACTTTTTTATTTTTAATATTTTTTTGTCTTTATTATTTATTTTTTATAATTATTTTCTTATTTTTTAATAATTTTTTTCTTATTATTTTTTACTTTTTAATCAC
>NW_017306539.1:1332826-1335594 GCF_000935625.1 Nanorana parkeri
TAACCAGAGGAGAGAGGTAGGTGCGGGGGGAGGAGGGGAGGACAGACAGGCTGCACACATTTTACACGTGATCGCGGCGATGTCGCGTAAATCACTTGTAAACAAACAAGCGGCTTCCCCACACTACATTTAGTCCTGTCTTCCCAAAGCAGGACTAAATGTAGAAGGCAACTTACCGCCCGGCGTCTAGGGATTCCACACCGCTGCCACCCCTCTTGGCCCTGCTGCCCCGAAGCCTGGCCTGGTTGCAAAATACAATTATATTTATTTACTAAAAAAAATAAACAACATTAGGGAAAAACTGTGAGCACAATATTGGACTGCATGCCTGCATGTGCACATACTGCACCTGATCGTGATCATGCAATCTTACACTGAAGTTTAATGCATAAAATAATCCCATGCAGATGGTTCTCTTTTTATAAATGAAAGGTTTTTTCATTGTCCTTATATATTAACTCTGTGCACTTGATGCGCATATGTTTATGTATATCTAAAAAAAATGTTAACAGTGGTTAAATAAACCCTTAGGCCTCGTTCACACCTGAACGTTTTGTAGCGCGTTCTACGCTCGACAAACGCTCTACAAAACGCTCAAACATCTAAATCCCATTGTATTCAATGGGTCTGGTTCACACCTTGGCGTATTTCAGCCCGTCCCTAACGCGCCAATAAACGGCCCACGCCTGAAAAGATACATGTACTACTTTGGGCCGTTTTGTTGCGCGTTTCCATTGGGATACAGCCAAGTAGCCCTCGGAAACGCGCGTTTGTCGCGCAATTTTTTTACCGCGAAACGCGGTAAAAAACCGCGCGACAAACGCGCATATGCAATACGCCTAGGTGTGAACCAGGCCTTAGCCCTCGTTCACACCTGAACGTTTTGTAGCGCGTTCTACGCTCGACGAACGCTCTACAAAACGCTCAAAAAAATAAATCCCATTGTATTCAATGGTCTCGTTCCCACCTTGGCGTATTTCCGCCCGTCCCTAACGCGCTACAAAACGGCCCACGCCTGAAAAGGTACAGGTACTACTTTGGGCCGTTTTGTAGCTCGTTTCCATTGGGATACAGCCAAGTAGCCTTCAGAAAAGCGCAACGGTCGCTTGACTTTTTTTTACCGCGAATCGTGGGCAAAAAACGCGCGACAGACGCGCATATGCAATACGCCTAGGTGTGAACACCCAGTATTGTCTGTGATTGTTCATGCACATACAGTACATGCAAATCACGCCCATTGTATTGTTTACAATAGGGGATGCATATGGTAGTCTGAAAATAGTTTTAAATGGATAATGGGGTACCAATCTAGAAACAAAAATGGGTTGAACACCCTGGACAAGGTGTTTATGGCATAAGGGCTATAGGGCCTCTCATGGTGTCCATGCCAGTTAAAATGAAATATTTTACTCCCCGCTACCACCCTAGGAGCATCTCAAGCAGATTTCATTAAAAAATACTCTTTATATAGACCCTTTTTCCAGGTGTCTTGGGTCAGGTCTAGTAAAATCATAGATCCTCTTCACCCTGTTCTTCCTCTGGTGGTGGGCAGAATCTCTATGCTGCAGAGAGCAGTGCCACGTAATGAGATGGTGTCATTCTATGCAACATTCTCAAGTGAATCCATTGAGGTGTCCGAAGTCTTGATGTCCTGGCCCCACAGGAATTCCATTGAATGATGCTGGGTGTCGTTCAGCCCCAGAAGAGGACAGGCACAGAATTGCTGGATTGGTAAGTGT
Source organism: Nanorana parkeri (assembly GCF_000935625.1). Classification (NCBI taxonomy): domain Eukaryota; kingdom Metazoa; phylum Chordata; class Amphibia; order Anura; family Dicroglossidae; genus Nanorana; species Nanorana parkeri. The sequence continues at coordinate 1,334,566 of NW_017306539.1, forward strand.
GTTCACATGCCTGGAACAGTTAGTTTTTTTTTTTTTGTTTTTTTTTTAAGAGCTGCTGGAGGAGCAAATAATGTATGTCTTTCTCAAGCTGCAATTTAAATTTAAAAGAGAAGAGTTGGTTGAGTAAAATATACTCTTCCCAATACTTAAAGCCGGCATGGGACACTGCAACTGTCATATGATCATGTAACCGCTAATCGGTCAGCTCATGGTCTCCTCCCTGCAGAGAGTGGTGACTGTCAGTCATCAGTCCCCAGAGGGGAGTCTTTACCCCTCCCCTCTATGTTCCCCCTGTGCACATTGGGGGCAGGCACAGCTGGCAATTGCTCTAGAAAGGCAAGGTCAGCTGTCAATCATGCAGCTGGGTGTATCTCGATAATATTGTCAGGATTCTTCCTGGGTGCAGTGTGGCTCTGTACTGTCAGCACATAGTGGGCAGTAACCTGCTATGTGCTGACTTTGGGTCTGTGAGTCAAAAGAGGAATAAAGTCAAAAAAAGGTTTGGCTTTAATTCTCTTTTAAGCCTTGAGAAAGTTGTCTAACCCTCTTATTTTTGTTAGCAATCTGTTGATCTGGGAACTCCAGCTTTTGATACAGGAGAGGATTTTCCAAACATGTGCACTGCGGAATACTTGAGGCCTTTCACATGCAGAAAATAAAAATAAAACAAATATCAGTACAAATAGGCATGGCCGGATTCCTCACAAGGCCACCGAGGGCCAATGTCCATTATCTGCTCTGCTCCATTTTAAACACTTAGATAGGAGAGCTGAGCCTTCCCCTCTCAGCTGTCACAGGAGTTCCAGCACAGTGCTGTGTTAGAACTCATGTATTGGAGGTGACAGATTCAAAAAAGAGAACCTGTCACCTCCAAATGCTATTACACAGGGGATTGTTAGCTCCTGTGTGATATCAATAAAGTTAAGTGGAAGAAAAACAAAAAAAATTGATTAAAAAATTATTAAATTAATAAAAACTAAAAAAAAAAAATAATAATAAAAAAAGTGATTAAAGAGTAAAATAAATATA
>NW_017306539.1:1335625-1397903 GCF_000935625.1 Nanorana parkeri
TTGGGGGGTTTGGCGGGGAGGGGGGAGCATTGAGGAAACTGGCCTTGGGGCAGCAGAGAGAGTAAATCTGGCCCTGCTGATAGGTTGCTCTAAGCCGCCAATCAGGTGCAAACCAGCCTCAGAACAGTCACAGTATTTACTAACAGGTTTAACTTGTTGCCTGAAATTGCTCTTTAAAAAGCTTTAATACTCAGGGTTTTGGCTACATCCAAATTCACTGCTCCCCCAGTAATTCTTTATTGCTCACCCTAAACTTAATTTAGGCATTTTTTCTTTGCATTACTTTTGTGAGGTTAATAATATCAGAAAACCTCGGCCTAAAAAAAGATTTTCCTGAAGTTGTAAAAAAATATATCACAACAGATGCATCCTACATTGAATAAAAAAACCTATTCATGCGTTTAAATCACTTCTATTCCGCTGGTTTATGATGCTGTTTCAGACAACACGGTGTTTGCATTCATAATTAGAAGATTGAGCAGATGGTCGGGTTCTCATTTGTGATAGGTCTATTAAAATAACTTATGCAGACAAAAACTTGTGTATTACAGATTACCTATTTTCCATTCAGTGATAAATTGATAGGTTGGAATGCATTTTGAAGAAAATTATTTAACATTCGTTTTCACCTAAAATATCATGTTCAGTGCTGAAAGCTGTGCACAAATTTATCAGGAAGAATATATCTTGTTAAACAAAATGCAAATCCATTTTACAGAAAAAAACAAATTTAAAAAAATAATATATATATGGGCTTACTTTAAAAGTGCATAAAGCAGCAGTGTGCTGTAACCTGCATAAAGTCATCTGGCAGTTGCAGTACCCAGCTTCCTGCCACCATCAACAATGCACATTCGTTAGGCATTAGCCACCAGCACCGGTGTCATGTCATCACCACTCTCTCCACTAGGGCAATCACAAAATGCATGGCCACAGGCAGCAACCGTGCAGGTGTCTAACGGATGTGATGTCAGCATCAAGCCAAAAGTACCGCTATGCTATCCGATAGAACCAAGATAACACTTTCAACAAACATAAGTAAAGTTTTGAAATATGTTAGCCAATAAAAAGAGAGAAGAAAGCAACCTGCATAGCAACATCCATAGAAATGTTTAGTCCAATAAGGCTTTATTCACATCTATACAATGCGGAAGTGTTTGCAATTCCACATCACAAGTTGCAATGTTAGATGTGATGCGATGCCATGATTTCATATGGCACCCCAATGCACCTAGCCATCGCATGTGAGTTCTATCACAACACATCGTATGGTAACCTAATGCCAACCTAAAAATGCATGCACTTCAAACAAATGGGCCACCCTACCACAGAGCACCTCTGCAATGTTGCACCATAGAGGTGTGAACAAGGGCTTAGTGTATAATGCCTCCAGTCTGGCATTAAATTACCTCTTCTTTTTTTTCTTCAATTTCACTTTGACTACTGCAAGGCTCAAATAAAGGAAAACTTTGGCGGCTGTAAAACTGCTAAGTGAAAGTTAGATTTAGTTTGTTTTTTTCTCATCCCTATTGGTCACCTCATTATTCACCTAATTGTGGTTCAGAGAGTTGAACACACTATGTACAATCTCCTCCACCACTGCAACTTGATTTACAGCATGAATATCCTGCCATAGATTACAAATGTTATCATTAGCAGCTAGCATATGGTTAATTCGTATTATACAAAAGCAGATAAAAATGTTCAGATAAAAAACATTACAAGAGAAAATGAGGGGAATTCATCAAAACTGGAGCAGACAAAATCTGGAGCAGATTTGCACTGCAGCTAATCAGCTTCTCTGTCTCATTTTTAAATCTTACCTGAGCAAACTGAAGAGAGAGGCTGATTGGTCGCCATGGGCAACAGCTCCAGATTCTGTCTGCTCCAGTTTATGATAAATTCCTCCCAATGTGTTTTGCGTGAGAGCATTGCTCAGTTCCTTTTTTTTGCCAGTTTACTTTTTTGATGTTTTCCTATGGATATTGGGCACTTAGCAAACTTACAAACAAGGATCTCTCTCTCTCTCCCCCTCTCTCCCCCTCTCTCTCTCTCTCTCTCTCTCTCTCCTTCCCACACTATTGCCAAGGTATACTACCCCCAGCAGCAGGCAGAAGCCAACAATCAACAAACAACCAATATAGGACACCAAGTGAACATTTTGTTGTGAAGTTGATGGGTTGGAAGCAGAAAAAATGGACAAGCGTATAGATTTGAACGACTTTGACAACGGCCAAATTGTGATGGTACACGACTGGGTCAGATCAACTCCAAAACTGCAGCTCTTGTGGGATGTTCTGAGTCTGCAGTGATCAGTATCTACCAAAATTGGTCCAAGGAAGGAAAACTAGTGAACCGGTGACAGGGTGATGGGTGACCAAGACTCATTGATGCATATAGGGAGCAAAGTCTTGTCTGTGTAGTTCGATCCCATAGAAGAGCTACTGTAGCTGAAATTGCTGAACAAGTTAATACTGGTTCTGATAGAAAGGTGTCTGAACACAGAGTGCATTGAAGTTTGTTGCGCATGGGGCTGTGTAGCTGCAGACCAGTTAGGGTGCCCATGCTGATCTGTGTCCACCTCCAAAAACACTGTCTCTGCTTTGTGTCATAAGTGGAAATCATTTCCAATGAGGGTTTTATGAAATATGTCACCTTCTCTGGCTGTCCACCACAGACATGAGGTTTCAATCTGACCTTTCCTGTTGCCGCCTCATTTTGCTCCACACACGTCAGACCTTTTTATAGTCAGACAATATATGAGGGGGTCAGACTCATGACTTGAGAGAGGTTTATATTTAGAAGCGCAGCAAAACAAGGCTTGTTTATTTGCTTTAAGCAGAAGAATGCCATGGGTAACTAGCAAGCATACATTCTATTTCAGCCCTATCCTTTGGTTAAATTGTTGTTTGAATGCAACCAAATTAGAAATAAACACGGCGCTGAATACAATCTAATCCCATCATCTTGAAAAGCTTGTTAGCGACATGAGAAAGGATTAGTATAGAGTATGCCTTGAGCCTTCTGTATAAATACTGTTTTGTGCAATTTTGTTACCTTATCATTTTTCAGAATGACGCTTACCTTGACCCCTGATATAAAACTGCTTTAATGGGCGATAATGGGTAAAAACCATTAAGAGTATTTCTGAAATCCTGACCTTCGTAATGTTCATGTGAACCAAGATTATATCTTCAGTGTGCCTAGCAGAAACTATTTCATAGAGAATGCAAACAAAATTAACAGTATTTGTTGAATGTTTAGCATTTGCATGATGTGCAAGGGAGGTTAGTATTAGAAAAAGATACAGAGTCCAATACAACCCCTTGCACCTGATAGGGAAAAAGTACAGAGCCCAATACAATCCCTGGCACCTGCTTTTGAAATGTACCCCTCAACTTCACAACTAGCTACATCTTCTGATATGAAAGATATGCTCCTTTCATTGAGATCCTCGCTGCAACAAGATATGTGAGTCATGTTTGAAAAACTGTCAGTATCCATGCAGCATCTATCCACACAAGTATCACACAATGGAGTATTAGAAAAAGATTAAATCAAAGCCATTTTTGTATAGTTTTATATCTAGCGGCCAAGAATTAGTACCCGTCATGTTTTTTTCTTTGCTCTCTATCACTCCACAGAGATTTTTCCTTAGGCTCCATTCACGCATAGCGGTAGCGTTTCCACGCGGTTTTACACAAACATTGACATATACGCGCGGATTCTGCATGTTTGCGGCTATTACTATAGCTGGAACGTATGGAATCCGCCCATGAAATCGCACTTGGACTATTTTGCTGGTTTCGTACCACGCGGACGCTGCAATAGTCTGAACAATGCACACTGCAATTCATTGTTTTTTATGTTTAGCGTGTTTCTGTGCGTATTTGGAAAAACCTGGTTGGGGGACAGAATCACTTAAAACTAAAATCAAAGCTACCATCATAAAAGTGTACGAGCCTCTAGAAGAATACAAGGGCATATGACACTCTGTAGGTAACAACCCTTCGAGATCCGGATAAGTCTAGATCTAAAATAAAGGCAAAGCGATAAAAATCCCAATGATAAGGCTTTACATGCATCATTTTCCACAACTTATACATTATAGGTAACAGGTGCTGTCACAGTTGCAATATAGCAACATAGTAACTAGTTTTGTATCACGTGAATAAGGGTTCATCCACACCCATGTGCTGTGGCAACGCACTTCAAAAGACATTTACTACAATGAGGCCCTGCAATAATATGGCAACTTGTATCCCACAATGCAGTGTACCACACCATGCCACTGCCCATCTTGAATAGCACTCCGGTGCACCAACACAACACACTGCAGCACACAAGCACAGTAATACACCACAGTGCACAAACACAGTGTTAAGTGTCAAAGAGATGAGAAGAGTCTCTGATGTAAGCAGGTAATGAAATCACCATGGGCTGGAGGAAGAAATCACCATGGGCTGTGATATACTTTTTGTTAAACCATCCATATTTGCAATAACTGGTCATCCTGGTGGACATTCTTGTTTCCTGTGGATCTTACTGATGTGATAAAAGTATGGGGTCTTGTAATGATAAAAGTATGGGGTCTTGTAATGATAAAGGTATGGGGTCTTGTAATGATAAAAGTATGGGGTCTTGTAATGACCTTTCATAAGGAATGCAAAACGTTCTGCTTTGCTGATGATACCATTTTGGAGGCTTCTTCAATGATATGGTGTAATTGGAGTTCATATTGGAGCAGAGGATCTTTCTGGGAGATCTCTCTCTATCATTCACCATCTTAATGATATGGAGTATCCTGTTGTCACCATGGGTATGCAACTGGGTGATGTACTTACTCTGAATCAGTTGCTAGTGATTATTCTGATGTTTTTCTTTGGCAGCATAATTCTTTCTCTTCGACAAACCTTTTTGCCTTTTTTTTGCATTGTGAACTGCTGCAGGTTTAATGGGTTGTGTGAAAGAGGGTAAGGATAGGCTGGAATTTCTCTGTACTATCTGACCACCTATATGTTTATTTTCTGTTATTTTCCAATTAAACATTTGGCCATTTTGATAATCCTCTATTTTTTTCCAACCAAGACTATACCCTGCCTGTTAAGTACTTATTAAGCATTGATCTGATAAGTTTTTTCTGGGTTTTTTTATAATAAAAAAAAAAGAACAGTGTACTTATTAAAGCTGTGTATCAATTTCAAGCTTGATGATATTAATGCATACTGTGCAGGCTTTACTGACCACAGAAAAAGGTTATCTGCTGTTTGTGACTCAATTTGATCCGATAGCCTTTTGCAGGTCCTGTACAGAAAAACTGGAGTGGAAAAGAAAAAGGAGTCAAACGGGTTTTACGCTGACAAGAGGCATGATCATAGGAAGAGAACACAGAGATAGAGAGATGAGCTCATCACTGTGCTGCTTATCTTTTCACTGTCCAGTCACAGGCGGGGGAAGGTCAGGAATACTTGACCTCAGAGGAAGTGGGTTGAATGATGTTGGCCATCAGACTGAGGACATCTAAGGGCAGAAAAAGCACTGCAGAGCGAATCTCAGAATTGAAGGTGAAGCTGATTTTGTTATTTTACTTTTTAATTAACTATTCATTTTTATCTTGTTAGTTTTGGCTGGAGTTCTGTTTCAACTGCAAAAAAGGAATTTTTTTGTGAAGCATATAAACAGCATTACCCGACAATGTATTTATAGAAGAAAACAATCAAATCCTTCTACTGATGACCACGGTGAATCTTGATTGGCTTTACTTTAAATGGATTATCTTCCTAGGCCTTCTCTCTACATAGCTATTGATACATTTTGTTATTCAGACAGATCAAATAAAAAACAAATCTGGCTGTGTGTGGCCAACGTTACTCCTAAAAGTTTGAAATGAACAAAACCTACACACTTTGCACTGTAATAAATATGTATTTATTTACCTGTATTATAATAAATGAGTGTCTTGCAAGATGTACTGACATTGAATCAGGGATACAGAAATCTTAAGAACCTGAAAATAATGTTATGATGGCCCACATGATCAAATGCTTAAAGACAACAGACCTGCTTTTTCTGATTTAGTACAGATTAATAAGTGCGTTCAAGAGCCCTTTATGACATTTTGAAATTGAGAAATTTTTTTGAGAGTTCAGGAAGAGCTCAATTTTCTGATCTGTTCCACGTATTGTAATTTGAAATGCCAGACTATTATCTTCAAGGACAGGTCCTTGTAGACCACCTGAAGATGTCTCAAACCATTCTGCTTCATGAAATAATACATATACTTTTTATTCCAAGGCCTCTTTTTCTAAAGTTAAGTCTTTCTTTTTTTTCAATCATAATTATTGAGCTATTTATTTTAGAATCTTCCAAATAAGCTGGGACAAAATATTTTTTAATTGACATTGAATACAATATACAAGTGACCATGACCCTGTGATTGGTCTGTCTAAATTCTGCTATTTCCTAAAGTAGAACTCTGGGCAAAATATAAAATAAAAACTACATATATGATGCAGTCTGACACTAGAATTAAGCCAGTTGTTTTTGTTTTTCCCCTCTGTAACAGTTTTATTAACTGTTGATCCTGTCAGTAGATCCCTTATTTTGTCACTTACTTTAAAAGGGTGACAACGCTGTCCATTCTGCAGTTAAATTTCACAGCAGTGTTGTCACCCTGTGGTCAGGGTAGTCTAGATTATTCATTTAGTGTTAAATGGAGTTTGGGTAAGTGACAACCAATAAAAACTACACTCCAGCCAACATTATTTTACCAGCAACAGGATTTTTTTTTCTTTTGGAAAAAAGTTTTAGCCATAGGAAGAAAAGGTGACCATGGTAAAGCTGGAATTCAAATGCAAGGCATGCAATCCCATGTGTGAGGGTTTGTAGAGATTATTAAAATATATATATCATACAAACGACCATGGACTACAGTACCTGATCCTTCTTTGCACTGATTACCCTCCCCCTCTTTTCCTCAGCAGGAACCCTATGCATTTTCTGGGTAATGCAATGAGAAACTCGCCATTAGGGGCCTCTAGGGCTTATGGGATAAGATTCCCTACCCCTGTGACATCAGCAATATAGCCCTGCTTGCATTTAGTACTAAGCTTTGACTCTAGTGATTTACATTACATCACCTGTAGGGTCCATTGACACTATTGCGTTGCAGTAATCTTTGTGTTACCTCAACAAGTGGCAATGCATATTACGTGCATTGATGCAGTTCTGTACCATTCATATTGATTATGAATAGCACCCAAATCTACCTCACCGACAGATGTGAATTGCACTGTGCCACAACAAGGAAGTGACCAGGGGTACACTGCACTTCCAGAAATGATACATGCACCTTTTTCATGCATTTTGGTGCTTTAGCCAGCCCATTCTAATGAATATGCTGCCCTAACAAATGCACATTCATTTGCGACATCACACACCTTAACAGCAAAAGGGAAGGAATGGAAGGGCTTTAAACAGTACAACAGCAAAAGGTTCCCCAGCACACTTTTTTGCAGGCTGGATGGTGAGTGTGCTGGGGAACCTTTTGCTGTTGTACTGTTTAAAGCCCTTCCATGCGCACCTTTCTTTAAAGCTGGGTTTGAATTGATGAGTGCGTTTGCCATTCGTTTTGCATAACACACCTTAACACGCATGTGAATAGGCAAATACTGTGGTGAAGCCTAAAGCACATAATCTGTATCTTGGTTAAAAAAAAAGGGCAATCCTTTGTTTTAAATGGACAGATATCCACTGAAAAGTATCAAAGCCACCAAGAGTGTCAAAAACAGTTAAAAGCTGGCCATACACCGTACAATTATCATACAATTTTTTTTATCCCTTCATAGCACCGTCATTCGATGCCCTATCATGCACAGACTGGATTGGATTTCAATTATCGCTCGTCAGCAATACTAACTGATTGAATTTCGGCGATCCACAGAACTGATTTTCGTTTGCGCATGTTGTTCATGTTGCAATTTTTTTCGTACAAAAATGCCACTAATCCATCGATTTTTGTACGATTCGAAAAAAAGTTTTCTAGCCTGCTCAATAGACAAAATTTGGCTAGAGGTACAGTACTTCTGATTGTTGATTTCCCATCAACTAGCCGATTATCATACGAAAACCCGATTTTGTTTGGAAATTGAACGATTATTGTAAGGTGCATGGGCACCTTAAGCCATGACCCAGAAGATAAGTGTTGAAAGAGGGTGAATGATTCCATCCACCCCTTTAGAAATAGGTCCCTTGGTCTCTCTTTCTGTCCAATGTGTTGATAGTTTTGCAATTATTGACTTTACCATTTGTAATGTTACAAAGTATAGTACATTCACAGGGTTATTCACAAAGCTGCTGAAGGCAGCCTTGTGAATAACCTACCCAAAGTGAAGTGAGCCGAACTCTGTTCAGCTATTCACTTCAAGCTTGTACAACTGATTTCAGCTGTACATCGGCTGAAATCAGCTGTACATCGGCTTGCTTTGGCTGGCTTCAGGTCAAAGCCAGCCGAAGCAAGTTCGGCCGACCCAAAGTGCAGAAGGGGTTTTACGCATCATTCAGCTCAGCTATTCTACTCAGTACCTCCGTGGTACCAAGCAGAATACAAAAACAGTAACAAAAAGTCTTAAAAAAGTAGAAAACGACTGGGCGGAGCTAGCAGTGGCAGCTAGCCCCACCCAACTGTTTCCTATTGGCCGGGATCTGCTGTCATTATTACCAGGTAACCAGTGGACACTGAACTGTCATTACAATGAGAGCTCAGCGGAGCCGGCGGTGATATCAAGGGCGGCTCCGCTGAGCTCTCATGACAGTTCAGCGGCCCCTGGTTACCTGGTCATTGCAACTGGCCAGAGCCGGCTGTGAGATCACGGCTGGCTACGCCCAGCTGTCAGTTGTGAGGCTTTTGGCCGGCCAATGGCTGGCCGCTCGGCTTGCTTCAGGTTTCACTTCGGTTCAGTCGAGCCGAAGCATATGCCTTTGGCTCAACTGAGCTGCTCAGCCAGCTTCGGGAGCTGTACGGGCTATAGTGAATAGCCCGCATAGCAGCCCTTCAGTTATACTGAATCGAAGGGCTCGGAGCTCGGAGCTACGGCTGATCCTTCGGCTAGCTTTGTGAATAACCCCCTTAGTTTCTACACATGGTTTTAACAAAAGAGATTCACAGATATACGTTTCCCATATCAAAATGCCTTGGTTTTATTGACCTTACTCTTTTTGCTCATTTGCATTATTTCATAACTACGACTGCATATATTACAATATTTTTTATGATCTTATAGCATGGCTGCATCTACACTACAGCAGCCCTGAATAATTATTACAATCAGTCTCAAGCCTACAAGCAGTTTGAATGATATAGAAAATTAATAATGCAGTAAATGTATTCACAAAGCTGTACTTCTGATCTTCATCTGACACAATAATAAATAATGTCGGTCTGATTTAAAGGAAACCTGCACTAAGAGAAATATGAGAGCTGCCAACCTTCTTATACGACTGTAAAGTACTTTAAATAATACATAAATATTGAACAGATAGTGTATGGAGTGCATACGCTAGTGTTTGTATGTACTGAAATCCCAAAATAATCAAAAATCAAAAATCAATTGTATTCTGACAGCAGCCACCTGCTGCTGTCAGAATACCTAAATATCCTGCCAGAATAGCTGATTGGCTGTAGCTCTGTTAGTTTAAAGATTTTTCGACCGGCTCCTTCAATCAGCTGATCGAGCAATGCCATCTGAAAAGGTGCCGGTAGCAGCACCCACTGTGCAAGTTTTGCCCGCTTCATCAAGAACTGTCCAACATTTGCATAGTATATGGCCAGCTTTAGGACTGGAATTTGATGATTGTGTATCTCTCATTAACTTACAATGGAGAAGCCCCTCACTCCTCACAAGCCCTTCTAACAATACAAAAGAAGGAGAAGCAAGTAGAAATGTTCACTCTTAAGAAGCTTACAAACCCTAACCAACTTAAAAACTATTTAAACTGTAAGAAATATTTTTTAAATAAAGAATCCAAGCTTGAATAGAGGTGGGGGGGGTGAGACCACATACAATGCTGTTTTAACACATTTCTCTGGGCTGGTTAATAACGCCTGCTAGCTCCGATCATGCAAATGAGATGCAATCAACACCTTACCTCCATGAGGTCTCTGACCTCATGTTTGTTATGATTTGCAGATTATGTGGATTGGAGCAACATTCGCTATATTTATTCCCTGATAATTTTTGTACAACTCATTTTGAATTGAGAAAGCTAGTCGGATGACCAGCAAAACGTCTTCAAGAAAAATACAGCAAGTCCAGTTGCCTTGATTTATTTTTTACAGATATACCATGACCTGGATGAATGAGAACATTCATAGACATTTTTGAAATATTTTTTTTAGCTTATGTTATGTAAATAGGTACGAGTAACAAATATAAAATAGGTGTTATCCTAATTTGGCTGCAAAAGTGGAAATATACTTTAAGGTATAAATATTGTCTATGATTTCATGTGTATATAAAAAAGCTCATATTTATAATATGTTAGAAGAGGTAATGTTAAAAAATGTACAATACAAAAGCTTTGTTCTTATGTAACAAACACACAGCAACATCTCATCAGTATATAGTATGTCAATATGTAATCTATAAATATATACAACATTATAACAGATCACATAACAGATAACAGATGATTTACAGTTCTCTTTGCGTTTTGTTGATATTATCTACTTCCCCAGGTGAAGTGGATGTTATACACTCTACAATATCTAAATATATCTTGAACATACTGTATATCTAATTAATTTACAACAAAACATCACACATGGTTCTGTATAAATACCACACTCACTTCTCGTGTGAAATTCTTATGAATATGTAGCCCCCATCACCTTTTGTGATGTGGCTACTAGACAATTAGTGATTGCCAGGGCTGTAGTCAGCCTGGCTGCATTATAGTTGGCATTTATCTAATTAATTTGAGGTGTCTGGCATTGATTGTACCCACCTGGGTGGAGTGTCACTCTGCTATATTGTGGAACAGCCAATGAGAGACATTGTGAGTGTATGTACAGTACAGCTGCGAATCAATGGGTTTCTATCAACCAGTGTTTCATGCTGGGATAGGGTACATATACTGGAGGGAATTGTCATGTGCTCAGACTAGTCGGGACCAGCCATGGATTAGCACTGGACTGGGTGCTGCCCAGCCACCCCCCAGGCTAGGCCCAGGGGTGGGCAGAGGCTGGAGTGGGTGAAGTGCTTCCCTGGGCCTCAAGTATGGAAAAGGCCTGTACAGTTATCAGAGGAGGAGAACCAGGGAACTTGATGTCTGCTGGTGGTCCCTGGAACATGGAGGACCTTTGGAGCATGGTTGGTGTTTCTCCTGCTGAGGATCTGTGTTCATTCCTGCTCATCTGTTACTCCAATTACTAACCACTGTACCACAAATGGATCTACACTGAGATGTTAACAAAGGTGTGGTGAGTCTGGAGTCTATGTCTGTTACACCATGGGTGTCTATGATCCCTGTAATCTCTCCCCAGTATGAAGATATTAATAAAAGTTATTCAGCATTGTACTTCTGGAGTGGACATCAGCTTTGTGGACACTGGAAGAGGGCGGTTAAATGCTCATGGGGCAGCTGTAGACCAAATCCCCTAGACAGCTAGTGATGACCCAGGTTATTCCAGCGGCTCCTTAGGGGGTGAGCACTACAAATACAATTAATTAAAATTAATACCACAGTGTGCCAGGTGTCTGCTGAAAGCATGGGGAGAACTGCATGGGGGCATCACTTTTGCAAAACTTTTGAAAAATATCCATGCGCTTACCCCTTCTAAGGTCATGATAAACCTGGCTTAACATCAAATATGCAAATCTAGATTAGTATGGTGCCATGGTCTTCATAGGGGGGTAGTAATCAATATGCTGTCTGTGAATAGGAAGTATATGACTAATGATAAAAAAATACAAGTAAAAGGCATATTGATAAGAATACCAAAAATGCAATAGCTTTCACTTGTATCATTACTCCAGCCACTCAGCATCCCAACACACTCAGGTTGTGGTGGGGAGTAGACATGTGCGATTCGTTTCGGAAAATTTAGCTTTTTCGGACAAATTTTTGTTATCCGAATTTCCGAATAACAGAAATGACGCATGACAATGAATCCGAAGTTCCGAAAAGGAAATTTCGGACGGAATTTGTTAGCGGTAGTCTGTCCGACTTTTCGTTTGTGGACGAATTTTCGTTGCAGCAAAGTGACATTTAAAAAAACAAAACATTTTTAATGTCACTTTGTTGCTACGAAACAAACGAAATGAACAAGAAATGTAAACGAAAGTTCGTACAGACTACCGTTAACGAATTTCGTCCGAATCCCGAAACACATTGACTTTCGGACAGGAATCAAGCAATAGTGCAAAATCCGAATCAAAACTAAACAAAACATTTTTTTTGCCGGTGCACATGTCTAGAGGGGAGTGAGACTTCCTTTTTTGCCCCCTGCATTAGTCCAAAAATGTGGGCCTAGCACAGTATGACGGTATTGATGATATATATTCAAAATAGATAACATGCAGATTGTACAACCTCCACTTCTCCTAAAAAAGTTGTCAGCATGGATTCACAAAACAAATCCACTTTCTTTTTATGAGGTAGTGAGTAATACATTGGACAGAGGAATGGCTGTGGATATAGTATACCTGGACTTTGCAAAAGCGTGACACAGTTCCCCACATGCGGCTAATGTATAAGTTAAGGTCAGTAGGTATAGAGCATTCCATCTGTAATTGGGTAGAAAACTGGCTTAAAGACCGTATTCAGTGAGTGGTGATCAATGATTCGTACTCTGAATGGTCTGAGGTTGTTAGTGGAGTCCCCCAAAGTTCAGTGTTGGGCCCCTTACGGTTTAATCAATTTATAAATGACATAGAAGTGTGGATTAAAAGTACTATTTCTGTGTTTGCAGATGACACCAAGTTATGTAGTGGAATACAGTCCTTACAGGATGTCTCCATCTTACAAGTAGATCTGAATGCATTGTCTGATTGGGCATCTATTTGGCAAATGAGGTTTAATGTTGATAAATGCAAAGTTTTGCACTTGGGGACTGGAAACATGCATGCGTCCTATTCTCTAGGGGGAGTATGTTTGGGGGAGTCAATGATGGAGAGGGATCTGTGTGTACTGGTAGATCATAGACTCAATAATAGCGTGCAATGTCAAACCGTGGTTTCTAAAGCAAGCAATATACCTTCTTGTATTATACGGTGTCTAGACTCCAGAGATAGAGACATAATCCTGCCCCTGTACAAAGCATTAGTAAAACCTCATCTGGAATTTGCAGTTCAGTATTGGCTCCAGTTCACAAATAGGATGTTATGGAACTGGAGAAAGTGCAGCAAAGGGCAACTAAACTCATAAGAGGCATGGAGGAGCTCAGCTATGAGTGAAGATTAGCTGACCTGAATTTGTTCTCTCTGGAGAAGAGGCGATTAAGGGAGGACATGATCATCATGTATAAATACATAGACGGTCCATATAGTGAGATTGGTGCCAAATTATTCACTTTAAGGTCACAGCAAAGGACAAGGGGGGGGGGGGCTCTTTGCATCTGGAAATGGAAAGGATTCTTCACAGTTAGAGCGGTGAAAATGTGTAATAAACTCCCCCAGCAGCTAGTTCTAGCTAGCTAAGTTAACTGTTTAAAAAAAAAAATCTGGTCACATTCCTAAATACACAGAATATGACTGGATATTGAGTTCTTATAGGTATATTAAGCATCAGATATTGTTGATCCAGGGAATATCCGATTGGAAGGAAGCATTTTTTTCCCCCGTTGGAGCAAATTGAACTATGCTTAATAGTTGTTTTTTTTGTGCCTTCTTCTGGATCAACAGTGGGTAACTGTGGGCATAGCGTTCTGTTTTAGGTTTTTCTTTTACTCCTCTTATTTCAATAGGTTGAACTCGATGGACTTGTGTCTTTTTTCAACCTGACTAACTATGTAAACTAAGATGAAGACATGTATGTGATCTGTTATAATACTGGATATATTTATAAAGTGCATAATGATGTATTATATACAGAGGAGACCTTGCAGTGAGGTTGCCATACATGAGAAGAAAGTTTTTGTAACACACAATCTTTTTTTTAACATGACCTCTTTAAAAAAATTATAATATACAAATGAAATTATTGAAAATATTTGATACCTTAAAAGTCCCGTTTTTTTATATGCAATGTTTGTGCATGGCTTTAAATAATAGCATAGTTGGAAAGTCAGAGAAGGTTGGGAGCACTCATTGATAATACGTTGGGCCCTGATCTAATTTCATTAAAAAAATCTCTTTTAAATATATAATTTTATTGCTACTTGCTAGTGTCTATAGCCAGATTTACAATAAAAGTAAGAAAAAATCATTAGCGGCATGCAGCAGCACACAGAAAAATTACTTACATTTTTCTAAGCAATGAAAACAATCATTAGTGACCTTTTATTATTTCAGTGTTACAATTGTTTATTAGGTTTGTCGATTAGCAATATGAACATACATTTTTTTTGCACTCTTTCAAAATAATTGCTCTGTATGTCATTAGTGACACTGGGAGGTCACTGGTAATTGAAGGTATTGCTTTGTTCTCTTTTGTTGCAAATGTACACATAATTAATGGAAAAATATACCCTGTTTATATGCCCTGCTTACTTTACAGGGCAGCCACCTAGATTCGCTTCTGTTTAGCTTTATAAATGAGTACTTGTGTGTTTTTATTAATAGGGAGAGTAGAAATGTCAAATCATAATCAAATGTTACCTTATGTCTGGGGCAGCATTTATATAGATGCAACTTGTAGAGCCCTAAATGTAGACCTGTCATGAGAGAAATATGTAGGATGTCATTGCTGGTCTCCCTCTGAAAATTATGTTTTCCTGGCTGTGTCTGCCTCTTTGTCAAAGGCTTAGGACAAGCATGCAGCAAATGCAAGTCAGAGAAAAAGTCAAACAGCTTTAGACGTGTCCTGTGTCGTTTGCAAATCCATTGAAAATAATCCATCAGCATGACAACCAGAGCTTTCTGATGAGGGCAAAGTAAAAGGTTCACGTTACATCCACGCCCCATCTGTACATATTTACATTCCTTCTCATGTGAAATGGGTGAGCATGGGACTGATCCTACCATACACCACCCACGAAGAAGGCATCGGTAGATTCCAGCAGTCAGTTTGGAACTTACTTTACTTTCCTCCACTCCAGACGACCAAATGGGTGTGAAAATAAAGGTGAGCATATGATGCCAGGAAGTTGTTAGATAAGTAAAGGTTTTACTTTGCCCTGCAGGAGCTAGGGAAGGTTTCCTTCAAAGGACAAGAGGAACCATCAGGGATGCTACCAGGGTCCCTTCTGTAAGGAGCTGATTTTGTCTCAAGCAGTGTCCTTTTTCTGTGTAGCAGACAGAAATCCTGCAAGATTTTTGTATTACACCAGTCTTCTCACAATATTTACCTTGAAGCTGTTGTTTAAAGCTGAACTTTTTAAGTCTAGAAAATGATAAAAAAAGCTGTAATTCTCATCTTATTTCTAGCTCGCCTGTCAGCCACGCTGTTTTTTCCCATGTGTGGAGTCCCCCTAAAATTCATACCAGACCCTTATTCAGGTATACAGCCTGGATGGCCATGAAAGAAAGGATCTCAAGTGTGTCACCCCCCTCCCCCTAATATGTGTGTGATAGGAACACAGTCCTTTCAAACTTGGAGGGTTCCTTTCAAGGTTGGGGGAGCAAAGTTTCCCCTCTCTTGCAAGGTAGGCAAGGGACTCATTCCCACATTGCACATTTCCCCCCCAAAATGAATAGAGTACCCCTTTGGCCTCATTCACACAGCCACATGGCGTGCAGGTCCATGCAGAAACCTGCACTTGAGAGCGACAGCTGCTACACACTGACCTTAAGTTCCACATCCATACAGGTACAAATGCAAGCTTCTTTATAACAAATAAAGACACACACACTGTTAAAAGTAATTTAATAAAAATTCCATTTAAGAAAATAAATAACGTCCTATGATGTAAATCCAATCTGAATCACACCATCCAGCAATGTAGATTCAGCGATAATCGTGATGACCCACTGCTATGGCGAACCACCACCTGACGATGTTACCTCACCTCCACAACGACCTGTGGCCTGACGATCTTGCCGCGCTGCACTTCCACCACAAAAAGAAAGCCCTCAGTTTCACTTGGGTGACGGCGTCGACTAAATATTGTTTTGATCATAGTTGATCAATGAAACCACCTAGGCTCCCTTACTAGCTTCCGGTAAGCTTCCTGTAATGAAGTCAAAGTGTGGCTACAGGTTGGAGTGCCGACGGGAAGGGGCTTTGGGGAGCCAGTCACACAGCATTGAGAAAGCCATGGAACGTGAGAAATAAGGTTTTATAACTTATTCCTTTTTTAACTTAAAGTGACATTAAAGTCACAAACATTTTCCTCCCTCCCATGCTGCTTTAAGGACTTACCTTAAATGATGCCTCTTGATACGATCATCTTCTTCCTTCCACTATTCTGGAGCCCCTCCAGCACTGGTGCCGGTCTCTAATCCAACACAGACTTCTGTCTCTTCCTGTCCCACGGTGTCTGTTCGATGTGCACGCTCCGGGCTGCGTGCAGTCAGCTCCACTGTGTCTCTCCTCTTCTCCCTGCTAAATATCTCTACTGTGCATGCGCCTTCCTCATGATCCTGCACGGATGCTCGAGAATCTTCAGATCTTCGGACGGAAGGGAGCTGCGGAGAGAGAGGTAAATAATAACCTTTTTGGTATGTTTTTAAAAAAAATTAAATGTTTTTGCATGTATCTACTGCTTGCTAGCAGTAGATATATGCAAAAGAAATGACGGTTCAATTGTACTTTAATGAGCACTTACTGTATCCATTGCAGTGTGAGAATGCTGCAAGTGTATATTTTATGTTATAGTATATTTTCTGGTGCCCGGAGTGGGCTTCAATATGAATGAACATATATGTGGGAGTTGGTTGTAAAGCTTTTTCCTGTATTGTCTTTGTGGAAACAATTGTGAATACAATATGATGGGAGCATTTCTCAAAGACATCTGGTCATTGTAATAAATGAAAATATTATCAGATTTAGACTATATATTATCTTTTGCAAGCACAAAATTGAACAATTTGAGAACACTAAAGCTGAACTCCAGGCAGACCTAAAAATGCTAATGAATGCAGTTATATATTCACAAAAAATAAATAAATATGTTTTTAATTTCTACTAATGTAACTAGCTGAATATGGCTTGATTTCAATCTCTTGTAATTTCCTGTACTGCAGCACTCACCCTTGGGGGGTGGTCAGTCAAGTGTTCTGCATGCAAATGTGCTAGCAAGGAACATGCTGCCAGGCCAGGAGAAGAGGGCAGAGAGATGACCTCATCAGTCTGCTTCGGTTCCGTAGAGTATAATTAAACTCTCTGTTTTTTTGCATATGTCTACTGCTAGCGAGCAGTAGATATATGCAAAAACATAGAATGAAAAAAAAAGTTACCAAATAAACAATTTCTTACCTGTGTCCCCACCGCTCGCTCCCGTCTGAAGATCCGGAGTTTCTCGAGCGGCCAAGCAGGATGATGGGGTAGGCGCATGCACAGTAGAGATCTCCAGCGGGGAGAAGAGGAGAGACACAGTGGAGGTGAATGTAGGCAGCCAGAAGTGTACAGACACCGTGGGACACCACGAGTCTGCGCTGGATCAGAGACCGGCACCAGCATGAATACATTCTATGAAAGTTAGACTTTTTTTGCTTTGGTGACATGTTTGACTTGTCATGTCTGGATCAGTAGTCTTGTAATGTGCTCTGCTGAGTGTGGGACTGTACAAGGTGATGTCTGTCTTCAAGGTATGTAGTAGCAAGAAAGGCAGCAAACAGTGGGCAGTGGGTGGTGTATGAATCTGCAAAGGTAGGTATTAATTCAACTATTGCATCAGCAAAGTTTAAAGGCAAAAAAGAGCTTATGTTCAGTGACCTCAGGTTTCAACTTGTTATTGCAGTGTAATTTTTTTTATTACTTTCATATTTTCACAAGATGGCTTTTATATATTTTTAGTGTTGGTATTAGTATAGCAATTCGCTGATTAGAGGGGGCATTATGTTTGCTTCTGCATCACTCTCCCTGTGCAAAGTGAAATGAGAGCCAAAACCTTTTTTCTAGTTTTGTATAGATTTGGAAAGATAAAACCTTTGTCAGATTGTTGTGGGTTATATCATGTGGCAGAGATTGCAAATGAACAGGAAACACAATTTTTCTTTTAAGAGTTTTATATATGAAAAATCAGTAGTTACAGCAACACAGTATTCTCCTTCACCACTATCGAACAAGAAGGAATATACAGTATATAGGCAACACTATTCGGCACAATAATGCAGGGCTTCCATGAGGCAGGCTTTCTTAAAGAGAGTTTTATAGTCCATTGGTTGATCCTCTTCAACAGGTGAATGAGGACTGCTTGAAGTTTCTTCTTCTGGTTGGTCCTTTGCTGCGGAGAAAAGTTAGTCAAATGGTGTCTCCACAACTGGAGTCATGGCCTAAATGGGAGGTAGGTACCATTCCAAGGGTGTCTCAACCACTGGAGTTACTTCTCCCAACACTAAGTCAGTGGTCACCAATGAAGATGCTAAAGAGTCTATACTGAAAACACAAGGACTGACTTCCGGTTCCGGCGCCTGATGTAGTGGAAGCAGAGTGCAGAGCTCCCACGCGGCTAAGGCTAATCTTTATATAAAATCGTACCACAGCAAACCAAATCCCGAACAGGTCGATCGGCTGACTACATTGCCTGTTACAGTACCAGAAAAATTGATAAATTCCTTGCTAAACGGCATACTGGACCTCGGGGAAAAGGCACTCCTGTCCGGGCTAAGCGGCCACAGACGCAGCATAAGATGGCCGCCACCCCTGATCGTCAGGATGCCGGCGCCTCCTCGGAAGACGATATGCCGGAGCTATCTGATCACAGCATTATCGCTGCAGAAGTGGCCAAATTACTTCGCCCTACCATCCAGGATGCTGTGACCAAAGCGGTACACAAGGGGATACAATCCCTGCGCCAGGATCTAATGCAGCACGCACAAAGGATCACAGAGGCGGAATCCCGTATAACGTCCCTGGAGGAAGGAGCAGACTCATCCGTGGCACAGATACAGTCCACCGACAAGCAAGTCCAACAGCTCCTAGACAAGGTGGACGATCTGGAGAACCGTTCTCGACGAAATAACGTAAGGATAATAGGTCTCCCAGAGTCCTACCGACCATCGCTGCTGGCGTCGATCTGTGCAATCAACATACCAGACCTCCTAGGCCTTGACCCTGGATGCAAGGTAGAATGTGCTCACCGGGTGGGGCCCCCCAATCCGGACAGGAAAGGTCCGCGCCCAATAATAGCGAGATATCTGGATTATACGGACCGCTCGGCAGTTATGCAGGCCTTTCGCGCCAAAAAAGAGCTATATCTGGATGGGCATCGTCTCCTAATCTTCGCGGACTACTCTGCCGAGGTTACAAGGAAACGCAAAGCGTTTAATAAAGTTTGCTCGCTTCTGATCCAAAAAAGGATCAGATTCACCCTGGCTTATCCGGCGACTCTCCGCCTTCAAACGGAAGATGGGATACCTCACTCGTTTCAGGACCCGGAGGTCGCATCCAATTTCTTGGAGCGGATGGAGTCATGCACGGAAGCTATGGCAGTCGGTCGGTCTCCTCGCACGCAGCAAATCATACGGAAAAAACACTGTACTTGTTTGTTTTTGAAAATAAAAATTGTTTTGGAAAAAAAAACAAAAACACAAGGACTGAACAGATTTTGATGTAAGCGCTTGTGAAGGTCAGGTTGCATTTCATATACCGTATGACCTGGGGAAACTTGCTGTTTGGCTTGATACATTAAAAAGAAGAGTGTATAGCCCATGGCCCCATGGGCCATCTAATTATTAGCCTATACCACATCACCCACATAGTGAGTCTAACATTCCCTGTGCTCCTGTTCCAAAAATGGAATCATACCCACCAAAGTTCAGATGAAACACTTGTATACTCCATTGCCTTGTGGGTGATATGGAGTGGAATGTGATTTTTGGCTACCGCTGAGATGACACAGTTTAGAGAATACTTGTGATCCCAAATTGGGCACTTGATCTGACAAAATTGTTGAACTATATGTATCCAGAAAAAATTAACTGTTGGAACAGCTCTTAGATCATGAGTTGGCACCACAAAAACAAATTTGGAAAAGTGGTTAACAAACACTAGAGCATAGCGATGCCCAGAGTAGGCTGCTGCTATAATGAGGTCCATACAGTGATGTGAAGTCCATAGTGACAGTGAACTCCACAGAACATAATTTAACCACTTGCCGTCCGCCCGTTGTAAAAAAACGGACGGACGGCACTGCAGCATTGGCGGGTTGTCGTCTCCAGACGGCATTTTTTTTCTGCTCACGTGCGCCCCCTAGCTGGCACGCACGGGCAGAAAAGACCCGACCAATGCAAACACCCATTACCGGGTGTTTCACATATAGACGATCGTCTAACCGGCTGCTGCTCTGTGTCGTGGTGCTGGCACTGGGGCGGGAGCGCACTATACAGAGGTGGGTGATGCTATCTGCCGAGAGGGGGGCAGATAGCATCTGAGGGGGGTGCTGTATGAGCAGCGGCGGGTCAGTCAGGGGAGGGGGGATTTTCCGAGAAGCTGCGGGGGAGGGGGCGGCTCTGCTGCCTTGCCTAGGGCAGCAGCAAAGTTAAATACGCCACTGACCGCGGATGTCAACTGGTTAAACGGATATTCAGTATTTTTGACAAGAGAGTAGTGTGCTATGTTTTCCCTCTATGTACTTTCAACACTCCTGACATGCTTTTTGTGCCCAGGCAGACAAACCCAAACAATAAAAGTACCTCTAAACATATGTTTCTGTATGTTTAGTGCTAAAGTGCCCACCAGCGTGATGCAATATTATGCAAACTGCCAAAGCTACTGATTGGGGAATCACTAGTTGGCAGTTGTCTTGCTGCTCAGTAGGGATTTGTATCCATCGATACAAAAGACCATTGTGAGTTTCAAGCTTTTGCCACTGCCGAAGTAGTTTACAAACTGTTGGATAGATGGTGTCATTCTCAAAAGTTGGTCTCCTATTTCTGGACATAAACCTCTGAAGTTGGGAGATGTCAGAGTCTTGCCTTTGTAACTCAGTCTATTCACTCCATTTATCTTATTGGCAGCTTTCTGATACTGACTACTCTGTATGGAAATGAGTTAGCCGAGCCACCCAGCACTACCACAGGGCAACTAGCTTGGCAGTCTTTAGGTAAGCAAGTAGGTTTTTGTTTGTGTAAATATCTACCTGACAGCCAAGAAGGTACTTAGCAAATTTCTCAGTTACAGCCCAGCTAGACATGTGCGATTTGTTTCGTTACAAATCGAAATTCGTACGAATTTTCCTGAAATTCGTAAATTCGGAAGCATCCGAAATCCTAATTGCAGTTTCCGAATTATATCCGAAATACGAAATTCCGTTGACGGAATTTTGTTCCGTTATGAACATTCATTATTTTGAAGTTAAAAAGCAAAGTACATTTGTTAATATATTGGAGTTGATGGTAGTTTTTTTTTTATCCGAAATACGAAATTCCGTTGACGGAATTTTGTTCCGTTATGAACATTCATTATTTTGAAGTTAAAAAGCAAAGTACATTTGTTAATATATTGGAGTTGATGGTAGTTTTTTTTTTTTGTTACCGAAATACGAAATTCGGATACGGAATCCGTTAATGGAATTCGTATTTCGTTTGGTTGACCAATCAGAGGTTTTCTCTTCTGCTGCTGAGAGTTGCATTACAATACAGGCAGGAAATACGAAATTCCGTTGACGGAATTTTGTTCCGTTACGAACATTTGTTATATTGATGTCAAAAAGCAAAGTACATTTATATTGGAGTCGATGGTAATTTTTTTTTTATCCGAAATACGTAATTTGGATCCGGAATCCGTTAACGGAATTCGTATTTCGGATAAAAAAACAACTACCACATCGACTCCAATATTAACAAAGGTATTTTTGCTTTTTAACTTCATCATAACGAATGTTCGTACAGTTACGAAAATGTGCCGAAACTAACGAAAATTCGTATTTCGTACGATTCCGAATTGAGTTTCGGACACGAATTACGAAATACGAAATAACGGATATTCCGAAACGGAACGAATTGAAACGGAACACATTTTTTGACGGCGCACAAGTCTAAGCCCAGCCTACAGCTAGTAACTC
Source organism: Nanorana parkeri (assembly GCF_000935625.1). Taxonomy (NCBI): domain Eukaryota; kingdom Metazoa; phylum Chordata; class Amphibia; order Anura; family Dicroglossidae; genus Nanorana; species Nanorana parkeri. The sequence goes on from NW_017306539.1 coordinate 1,357,950, forward strand.
ATTTCTGAAGGAGCTATAATTAGCTGGATTGTGTTCTGTGGGTCACAAACTTCTACTAGCATAAGCAAACACTTTTTCAGTCTCACTCTGCTCCAGAGTTAGCACAGCTCCTAGACCTTGCAAGCTGTTCTCATTGTATATGTGGAAAGTTTTTTGCAATTGGAATATGCTAAGATAGGGGCAGTATTAATTTTCTTAAGAGTCTTGAATGCTTCCACTTAAGCCAGCTGCCAGTTGGACACAATGGGTGGCGATGGTCTGCCTTTCAAATGAGTAGGGTGTCCACAAAGTAGCTGAGTGAGTGGAGCAGCAATCTGACAAATGTTTGGAATAAATCACTGGTAAAAACCCACTAATTCCAAGAAGGTGCTCCATTCAGTCACAGTCTTAGGAGTTGGCATGCGTTTTTTCAAAATTGGGGGTTTTGTCCCCTATAGCTTTGGCTACATGATCCAGGTAGTGTATTTACATTTCAGCAATGGCTAGTTGAGAGTGCAGCTGAACAGTGGTAGACCCCAGGCTAACTAAGTGGACTAAAACGTCCTTGCTTACCAACCGCATCACGGCCCCCCTAGTGACAAACACCTGAGCCTCTACTTCTGCTCATGCTCTAAAAGTTCTTATAGAATGGAATGCACATTTTACAGTCAATGGCTCTCACTCGGTCTTTCAAAGCCTGCTTCAGGGTGCCTGCTTGGACCCTGGGAATAAATTAATTGCATATAACCTGATCTTGGTTGTCTATGGCAGCACAGCTGGGTTCATCTTTAACTTCCAAACGGCTCCACAACTCCTGTGTGGCCACTACAAATTGAGGAATGGTTTCCCCCTCTCCAAGGGCTCTCCAAGCAAGCCCCTACTGTCATTACAGTGACTCGCACTCTCTCAGGCAAAGGTAACACAGCCCAACAGGCCCTGCCTACCAAGGAATTGATAGGCAAATCAGGAAGATGTGCAGCAGGTATCTGAAACAGATACACAACACTTTCCAGCCACTCTGCTCTTTCTCCAAGGGGATGTTTGTTCCATTACATTTTGACATTAATGCTAAGGAGGCTCCCAGTGGCACCATCGCTGTTCACATCACAGAAATAAAAACATTACAGAGGTATAACCTTCCCCACCCTACCTAAGACCTGAAAGAAATGTAACTTAATTCTAGTTTATCACCTGCTAAGAAAAGGTATCATACACATAAGAAACACACTGTTTTCAGTGAGCTGACTGACCCATAAAAGTCTCAATAAAGCAGAACCATTCTGTGGCACTGCAATTCAGGAAGAAGAACCTGCATATGTAATCAACAAATTAGTGTGTCCATGTGTACATATTGAAACATTAAAGCAAGGTTTTGGAAGCATTAGTGCATAGTAATAAGACTTTTTAGATTATGAAACTGATCTGTTTTACATGTTTTTCTAAAAAATTTAAAACACAAAACATCCCCTTAAATACATGTGCATTCACTGGCGGAACTACCAGGGTCGCAGCGGTCGCAATTGCGACCGGGATCCCTAATATAATCCATTTCTCTACCACAGCTTTGTATAACATTTTGCATTTACTTTGTATCGCCCGACGCCAGGCGGAACATGCAGTTCCAGGCGCCAGGCGGGTGGTTCTTCTCTCGGTTCAGCTCAGCTGCGGGCAAGTTTTTGTTGTTTTTTTTCTTTGCTGAGTTGAGCAGCGAGGAACGGAGCATCAGGCAATTCTGCCGACAACCCTCAGATGTCCCCCCACCTCCCCTGCTGCTGAGAGCCATGATACTGGGAAGAAGGTAAGGAGGCGAGGGACGGGTCACACACACGGGGGTCAAAGAGAAATCGTTCTTAATCTCCCAGCAAGCTAGCTCCGCAGATATTTGCTGCCCTGCTCTCACTAGGCATAAATCTTCACACATCAGTGTGTGTGTGGAGGGGGGGGGACGCACAGACCGGTATTATCGAGGAAACCGGGATTTATTCACAAAGTATTTTGTTTAAATCGTTAATTGTGACCGTCAATAATATGCTGCCCATCATTTACTGCCATGGACGGTATATTATTACGGGTCACAATTAACAATTACAAACGAATACTTTGTAAATACATGCCGGCTTCCTTGGTAATCACGTCTGTACATATGCGCAGATACTGGGTCGGCGTTCTCGACAGAACACGGCACTAACATTTTAAACAAGCAGCTGCCCGAGGTCCCGCGCTTGCTGGGGCCCTTTGGCAGCCTTCCTGTTAACCATGCGGTGCCATGCCGGTGGGGGGGGGCCCTTCATGGTTTCTTGCACCGGGGCCCTGAAGGTTCTAGTTACGCCTCTGTGTGCATTCCTACAATATAGGGTTAATAATAGGGTATAATAGACACAATTTTGCAGAAAAAGAAATATTGAAGAACAGATACTGCCGCTTACCCTTACTCTTTAACAGACATCATGTAATGATATATTTAACCTTTCAATAAAGGTGGAAGCCCGTTTATGTGAGAGCATAATTTCAAGACTTTGAGGTATACAGTAAGAAACAATATACTCCCACTTTAAGTTCAAAGGAGTGTTTGAAAAGAATGGAGCAAGATGCAATTGTGCGAGTAATAACACAGCAAAATCACAGTCAAAATAAATCTGGTTGCTGCTGAAGAGAGCACTTGATGATGTTTCAAATAAATATGTCTAAAGTAAAAAAAAGAAAATGAAGAACATTTGTATTTCAAATGTATTTCCTTTTCAGTAGGAATTGATCTCGGAAAAGAAGAATAAAGATAGGAATTTCAGTGTACATGTGAAAAAGTACATTTCATGTTCACTTTTATTTTCTTGTGCATAAGACTTTTGCTAAGATTCAGCTAACTGCTCCTGCTGTTTTCTTTGTAGATCCTCTCAGCATAGCTATTTTGGAATGGAAGCCCTTCCCACTCGCCTGAGTTGACTTGATTAGAGGTCCTTTGAAAAGTTGTTGGTAATTCAGTAGAAGAAAGTTATTTTTATCATATCTAATGGAAGAGTCGTTTTGTTATTTTATCTTGTTATTACATATTAAACATTACCTAAGCCTTAAAAAGGGTCTCTAGGATGCCACTGCTCCACTTAGTTAGGTGGGGAGTAGAGGGTATCCCAATTTAGAAGTACTTTTTAGCACTGGCGGAACTACCAGGGTCGCAGCGGTCGCAATTGCGACCAGGCCCTGGCGTTCGGCCACTTGGGGGGGGGCCCAGCGAGGAAGAAGAGGGCCCCCCCTCCAGAGAGTTGCCGCTACATCCCTGCACAGCCACCCGTAGCATGTACGGGCAGCTGTGTGGCAGGGATGCATTGCCGTCCACACGCACTCAGACCGGCACAGTTCCTTGCGGCCTCGGCTGCAAGGTACTGTGCCCGTCTGAGCTGCTTCTCTCCTATCTGCCTCTTAGCAAATATATTATTAAGTAGGGATGCGTGTGTGTGTGGGGGGGTTAAAAGCTGTTATTATCATTTCACATTATAATGTATTGCTGTGACTTGTAGTCCTGCATCAGAATAGCACCTACAATGCAGAACCACAAGTCCCAGCAATACATTATATTATTAAGTAGGGATGCACAAATGTGTGTGTGATTACATTATAATGCATTGCTGGAACACCCCAGAACGCAGTGAGCTGGACAGGTTGCAATCCAGTGTGTTCCAGCACTAAATCGGCCGGAACACACTGGAGTTGGTGTGAACTAGCCCTGAAGAAAAAAATACTTTTCATTTAATAGAAGAAAAATAAAAAAGGTATCAAAATCATGTTTTTATTGGGGGGGGGGCCCTACACCATGGTAGCTAATCTGGCTCAGTCCTGGCATTCAGTACTCAGAAGGAGCTTGGTATACGTTTTTGAGTGCTGCTGTACAAGGAGCACCCAGTCAGGCTCCACTAATGTACAGTCCTTCATTGTCCAATTAGTAGGCTGGTAGTGTGTTCCTAAAAAAGTCACATTGCCTCTGCAGGGATGCCCTTTGCAGAGACTCTGACTTTCCTATCTGGCGGGGTGTCTGGATCGCAACTGTGGCTGAACTAAATGACAACATACTGTATATGTTGGGAGGAAAAACATTTCCAGTGTATGTATTTCAGTTGTGTATTTAGCAGTTGCCTTGGCCAAAGCAGATCTGTAATGACCTATAGAATTCTTGAAATGTAAACACATAGTACACAGTCAGCAACGATGGGAGCAATAGGAAGATCTCTACCGCAGACATGCTATGCTATGTTTTCTACTGCATGTTATGAGACATATAAAAAAATGCATTTAATGATTTTAAAAATAAATATATAATTTTATTAATTGTTCGTCCTTCCTTCTGGAGGGTGGTAATTTTTGTATCCTATGGTTCCTGTGTGTGTTGTAAAGTAGCCACAGCTCCAAACGTACTCCCATGATGGACTACAATCTCAATACAAAGTATTAAATTAAACGTAAGATTGTAGTGCATTGCAGGAGTGAGCTTGGAGTGGTGGCTACTTCACAACACACACAGGAACCATGCGGAACAGAAGTAGCCACCCTCCAGAAGGAAGGACAGTGTCAGCACCAATTCAGAGATGATTTGAAGATCTACAGCTGAGTGATACACAAATAAGATACATTTTAGGGTACTTGAATGCATTTTTAAGATTTAACTCCTGAATGTAGTATCACTTTAACCTGTAAAGTATATTGCCAATAATGGCTATTCAGTTGTCCGAAGTGCACATTAGCAGATTGTTTTCTAAAACAGGTGTCAGTATCTGCTACGGGTTGTAATCTTTATGTAACATTATTGAACATATATAACATTTTTTTTTTAAAGTGGAGCATTCGTGAATACATTTTGTTATGAAAAAGATTTGTGCTCAATAACTTTTTTTTTCTAAAAACATACAGAGATTGCTACTCAAAACATAAGAACAATGCCATTCAGAAAAAAGCAACGTTACAATGTTGATTTTATGAGTAAAACAGATGGACAATTTCAGTGCTAGGAACCTTTTTCATGTTTGACAGCAGTATCCCTTTATTCATATACCCATTATTTATACTCTACTTATTTTACATGTACAATACTGATGTTGGTCAAACCGATTTAATTATATTAGCAATGATATTAGATCAGGTCACTGATTTACTGAAGATGTAGTTCTGCAAGTGCTGTTGCAGGCAATTAATATTCATGTGTTGCTATTGGAAAGGTTGATTTGATCTAGTCTAATATTTTGAATGGAGGATTCAGACTGTTTGCTTTTATCACATCTGTTTCTACATTTCATCACTCACTGTTGCCTTGGTTACGGGAGTTCTAGCACTGTAGTGTGAATTCCTTAGCATACAGTTCTTTAATCCTGCTACTAACACTCTGAAGTATCTTGAACTTGTATACAAGTGTATTGTTTACATTTCTTTATTTTTTTAACTAAAACATACTTTACTTCTTTTTTTTTTTTTGCTGAACTTCAGAACAGGAAAACCCTACCTGAGAGGGATATGTAGATATATTTGGTATCATGTATTTTACAGTGTAATTATGGGGGGGAAATAATTACATATATGATCAGGAATTTTATGTGCCAGTACTGTGTATCAGCACATCCTGAAACTGGTCCTGTATAGTCCCAAAGTGTCCCAGATCCTGCAGAATTTCATACTGAATACTTTCATTATACTGAGCCTGATGATGGGATCCTGCATGGCCCCAAATTGTCGCCATCTTTGTGACATTATGTGTCAATAAAAGAGGTTTGTTTGCACATATATCCAGGTGTGCTTGTGACATCTTGTTTCTTGTTCCTGCAGGATTGTCCCAGAATTTGAGCAAAATCCTTGGAGCCAGACAGTGTCCTTGTGCCAAAGGCTGGAAGGTTTATTATTGTGTCTGGCACTCGTCTCTGATTTAGTTCTTCTTTCTCTGCCACGCTGGTTGGCTGCATACTAGCTTTTACTAACACCATTTTGGCCAGTGCTGTTGATTGTCAGAGCCCCATTGCTCTTTGCTTGTGCGCGGTAGAGGGCATAACAATGCTTCCGCGGGATGGGGAATGCGAAGCCAAGAAGCCAAGTAGTGCAGAGGAAAGAAAGAGGAGCAAAGCTGGTGAAAGCTAATATCCTCTACATACATTAGCACAGGGGTGTTTAGGGTGCTCTGTGGGGAAGGGGGTAGATGGTACAAAATCCAGTGTACTCATCGCACTCCTGACCGAATAATACCCTTAGAGTCAAGTGGGTGCCAAAGTGACTGCAGATGCCTCTGCAATCCAAGATAAGTGTATGTATAAAGTCACTCACATTCCAATAGAAGTTCAAGTCAAAACCGGTTTATTGACTCGATTGCTATCACATCATATAGCCAATATGATGTGATAGCAATCGAGTCAATAAACTGTTTTTGACTTGAAATTCTATTGGAGTGGGGGTAGATAGTAGTTACATTATAGGGGGACTGTCTTATTGCTTCAGACTGTCTGTACAGTTCCTCACAATGACAGCAACTTTATAGCATTTTTTCTCCCACAGAGCACCAATGCCAGGCCATTTTTATTCCTCCCAGTGACCAGAAATCTAACAGGCACTTTGATACAGGCTCCTGACTGCTGCACTCTGTATATAGTGTTCTTTTTTACACAGTCCTGTAAGATGACTTACATCTATGGGGTCTATTCACGAACCTGCCGAAGGATCTGGCCGTAGCTTCGGCCGATCCTTCGGCTAGCTTCGGCCCCAGGACCCCTTCGGTTCAGTAGAACCGAAGGGGTGCTGTACGGGCTATTCACAATAGCCCGTACAGCTCCCGATCAGGGCCGAGCGGCTCAGATACTGAATTTGGCCCAGGGACAGATATGTCGGATTCTTGATGTCCGAGTCCTTAACAACTTCACTTCAGGTTGGTCATTCACTCGGCTGCCTACGGCAGCTTAGTGAATAGACTCCTATGTGTCCTCAAAGAGTTGAGCTCTGTAATTTTGAGGCCATTCTATACTTTAGTTGGGAAGACACTTGAGAGTTTGGTAAAGGGCCACAGATATTTTTTTTTGCTAGAAAACAATATTGTAAGCATAAGTCAGGATGGATTCATGAAAGACTGAAGCTATACAACTAATCTACTTTCTTTTTATCTTTTATGAAAGAGTAAGCAAAAACTTAGAGTGGCTGTGGATGTATATTTGATAACTTTTTCCCCCATAGACTTTTTTTTTCATACTGTGATTTCTTGTGTCAGAGGGGACCCTGATTTAGTAAGAGGAACTTTTTTTCAGAGCAAGATCTGCTTTAACAAGGCATGGCTTTAAAATATACCCAACAATATCTAGATATCATGCTTTATGACCAAAATCCTTTTCATGTGCTTATAGGCTATTGCACATGTCTTCAATCTTAGTTCTAAGCATTGTTATAAATATTTGTTATTTACAACCTCTCTTCTTCAGTATATGACATTGAATTGATTTTAATAGGCCAGTGAGTAGACAGTTAAGGCTTGTTCACGGTAGCTGCGTGGTAAAACACAACATTTTACCATGCAGCTAGTGTCTGCTGGGTGGCAGTGATGAGCCATGGCGTTGTTACCATGCAAGGCACTGTTTACTTCTTTCTTAATTTTTTTCAGAGTGTACACTCCGTGTCTCCACTCGGCAGCGCCTTACATTGTGCTAAAGGGCAGTGACCGCCAGTGGCATGCAGTGCGCTGAGGAAACATTTGATATGTGTGCATTTTACTGTAGCCCACCGCAACGCATATCAATCACACCTGTATTGGGGCATTAATGGGGAACATACGAAACTATTTTTTTCTATGTTCATTGGTCTGGTGCAGAAATATGTCAGTCACCGTTGTATGTGTGAATGGATTCTTAATGTAAGCTTGGCAGGGAGGTGAGATCATGTGTGAGCTCCGATCAGTTCTAGAGCATTGATAGCCTGCATGTTGACACACCTTGACAGGCCAGAATGCTGGACAAAGGAGGTGGACCCGGGACAGCCCTGGAGCTGTAAAGTAGATATTGGCATTTTTTTGGGTATTACAGAAGGGACAGAGAGCACAATTATAAAACAAACATGGAGTTCTGCTTTGTGTACCTAAGAGTGTTAATGTTTAAAATAGATTTTTTTTTTAGCTGCAAAGTTTAAGAAAATTTAAACCCCAACAGAGTGAGATTTAGTTTACTGGAGCCATGTATATCATAAGCAATTGTTGACCTTTTTTACTTTTTATCTCTCTTTTATTAAAATACTTGTTTTCACATTTTTTACATCTTAGTGCCAAGGATCTTCTGTAGTCGCTTTGCAGATGCTTCCTGTCTACATTCACTCCAGTGATTGCTGCATGGCATTTCTCAGGTCGGGTTTTCTGATGGTGACAACAGTGGACTATGCCTGCATATTGTGTGTTGAAATACCCACTTGTAGTCTAAATTGGAAGCCGTTGTGATTAGGAGGCAGGGACAAAATGCTTTAACTTTAAAAGTAGAAGTGCCAGAACAAGCAACTTGATGGCAGGATCACTAAGTATTAATAAAAGCTGCAGATTTAACATGTTAAAGCGTATACGAATAAAATAAATAATAATAATAAAATATGTGTAGCTGTACATATCTATCTTCTATGTTTATATCGATCCATCTGTAACTCTCCTATTCTATTGATTTGTGCAAGAAATACATACACACGTTGCCAAACATGCCGTCAGGTTGAATGTAAAACCAGAATGACAGACATAAAAATACAGAGAGGGTAAATAGCTATTCAGCCATTCAGGGGAACCTGGCACAACTATTATAGCTATGCAGCGCCTTTCAAAATTTAGAGCCAGAATCGCTGAGCTGTTAATGCTCGAAGCAACCATTTTCCTTGACTGCAGCCTCAAATGAAGTATACTTGGCTTGTTTTAATAGTTTATGTCACTGATGACATTATAGAAGATTCTGTAAATAGTAATACATTATCTACTGTCTTCATTGCAGATGCATCTACCATGTTAAATCTCTTTAGCCAAGCAGAAAAGCAGTGCTGTATTAAAATTTACTTCCAGCAGCAAAAATTAGTGACTCCACCTGATGGTATTTAATTGAAGTTGACAGTTGCAGATTTATGATCCTTTTCCGATCCAGCCTTCCAGCACTCTCCCAGAAAGTTTTAAGGGAAATTTGACACAGTTGATGCTTCATTTCTCTTAAAGTGCAAATATGGGCAAAAAACCCCCATATATGATGCATTCTGAATTGATAGTTGGTTGAGACAAAACATTTAAAGGGGAGTTAATGCCTTGAATACTCACCTCCCTTCCAGTGATGTGACATGTGCAAGCTCCTTCAAGGACACTAACATCTTTTCCTTGGCTCTTCTAAGTTTGATGTAACTCTGAGGCATGTGCACAAGTTGATTTAATTTGACACAGGTGTGTCTGGAATGCACACTAAGCTTAAATAAAAGACTTTTCAAAAGCATGTCTTTTGTTTTTTTGTAATGAAAGGATTTTTTCGAAAGTGTGGCGTCTTTTTTACAATTTGAATGTAACCCTTTAGTGATTGGGTAGGGGTATAAGTTCCCCTTACTCATTCACCGGGGGGGTATCTGGGTGCCCCTTTATTAATGGGGTACCCCAATGTGATTAAGCCCCCCTGCCCACTACCCCACAACACATGCCCCAGGGCTTTTGGGGAAGAGGCCCTTGTCCCCATTGGCACATGTCGCATGATACAGTAGATTGCAATTACTGGACTAGCTTTTCCAGCAGCCCCTGCAACTATATAATCTTGTGGGTGTACATGAATGTTCTGTTGCAGGTGGAACTACGAATAACAACAGTAATGCAATCTGTAACCATTCAGACTTCCTGTGAAAATCAATGGACAAAGGTTTAAAATGGATAGCCAGAGTGCACACTGTACAAGCAGTATAGGATGTCTAGGAAAGCTGTGTCGTTTTTCAAGGGTAGCTGGCAAGGATAGGGTTAAGATAGGGCAAGGATAGGAAGATTGCCTTACCTGCTTGGTAAGGCAATCTTGTTTTTGTACCAGATTGGTAATAGTTAAAAAGCAGCAAAAGCACAATTTGGTCCATCAGATCACAGGGCTACAACAGGTAAAGAAGTACACAAAATGTTTCTGTCTTTTTTTAAATGGCTGTATTAGTGACTAATAATTCTGCATGAATAAACTGATATGTCCCAGCATACAGAAACAGTATAACTTTTTTTTAAAGCTGAAATGTATAGCTTAAAAATAAGTTCTGCAGCTCTATACAGTGACTTGACCTACGATGCCATCTGTCATTCTTGTTCTCCTCCACCAAGTAATCAGGTTGCAACACTGTAGCTTTCTATCAGGTCACAAAGTGAGAGGCTGCAGCAACTGGATGGACCTTGGGTTTTCTAAGAATATATGCTTAGCATTAAAAAAATATGTTTGATTCTAGGTAAACTAGGATAAATACAGATGGTTATCAGGTAAGCTACATTTCTGTCATTTTTGATTGGTGGGTTTTCATTTGTGCTTTTAACATATAATTTTTCACTAATATCCTTTTTAATGCATGAGAGTATTCTGCTCCCTTTGTCAGCGGTAGCCTGGCATTGCATGCTATTGCTAAATCTGGGGTCTTCAAGGGCCCTCAAATATTTTTCCATCATTGATTTCTTAAGTGTAACACCTCCTAATTAATATTCTGCATGTACAGTTTTAGCACCCAAATGCATAAATTTGCCTTTTTTTTAAGTATTTAACCTCATCTGTCAAGTAGTCAACCATCACCCCAATTTTATCAAGGTATTCTAAAAATGTTGCTACATCCTGTGCCCAAATTATTTCCTTGGATGATTTGGTATCATCAGCAAATACCAAACTGAACGCCTAATTTCAACCTCATTGTCATTTATAAACAGGTTAAATAGCATTGACCTGAAGACAAAACCCTGGTGCAAACCACTCACAACCCCAGACCACTCAGATTCTGAATCATTTATCACTAGACTCTGTATCCATTCCTGAAGTTAGCTTTATATCCTTATACATAAAGTTGTCTCCATGCCTGTAGACCTTACTTTGGCCTTAGGGTCAAGAACTGCATGGCCACCAGGATTTATATGATTGTGCCATCTCCGAAATAGCACATCTATCCAGGAAGTAAATACTGACAATGGATGATGCCTAAACAAATGTTCTTCTGGGGAGAAAGATATTAAAGCACTGTGCTGCTTCTACACATTACTTATCATGCAAGCAGTTAGCATTAAAAAATATATTTGATTCTAGGTAAACTAGGATAAATACAGATGGTTATCAGGTGAGCTACATTTTTCATCATTATTGATTGGTGGGTTTTTATTTGTGCTTTTAACATAGGATTGTTTCACTAATGCATACTATCTTTTCCCAAATGCAGTAGATGAGAGGGGCTGGGGTTAGCAGTTGCCCAACACCTCAAAGCTCCAGAGCTAATAAAAAGTTAGGCTAATATTCATCTTTTCAACCTTCATTTTGGTATGTTTACAGTATGCCCCCTTCACAATGATGTGCACACATATTTTCTGTCTCTAAAGTAACAATAGAAACTAAATTTATTTTAAAAGGGCAAACTACCTCTCAGGATGAATGAAATACCCTCTGGCAAAAAGCAAGAGCTTGCACCTTCATTCCCCTAGAAGAAAATCTTTATATTCATATATCTTTGACCTTTAATAGAATGTTTCACATTGAAAATTGGAAGCAATGGCTGTATTTAACACAGCACTAGATACAAGATGGTAAGCATACTGTCCTGTATTTGTTGGGACAGTCCCAATTTTTATTCAAACATCCTTTCAAGGCTTTGTCCCGGGCTATAAACCTGGAACACAGTGTAAAGCTGTGACTACCTTTGCCCATCAGTCCTGCCCCTGTTATGTTGTGCCCACAGCTTATTAATATGCAAATCCTGCAGCTGATACATATGCAAGGTCTGTGGTTACTCATTCAAAGGCAAAACCAATAGTGGCTCTTTCACATTTAACCCCTTCATGACTGAGGCCTTTTTTTCCTTTTTTGTACCCATGTTATATTCCACATTTTAGGCCTGAAAATTACTTAAAACCCCCCAACATTATATATTTTCTGAAATATATTAAGTTGGGCGACAAAGTCTTAACCAGTTTTATTACACAGGATTTGTGTCCCTAATTCAGTAAAAGTACATTCTCCTTCTACAATGGCTTACTGGACACACAGCAGTAAAAGATGTCCCTGGAATTTTGTTTTCAAATGTTGGCAACTATGTGATAGTAGATAGATGGCAATACGTTTGGCCCTAATATAACAAAGTAAGTTGGAGTAAGAAAATAGTTTACTGAAATGGAAATCATGGCTGACTGGTAATTAGCCTAATCAGAGAGACTTTTGCATTTCACAAGCTTACTATTATTATCATCATCACTACAGTTAGCCAATTCAATGGAATGTAAAGCCAAACTTGTTTTGGCTTCACATCTATTTAGTCTATCTATTTAAAAGGTGTTTATCGTGAAATATAATTTAAAGAAATTGAAATAGAAATCCAAAGATACAGGGTAAGGGATGTTAAAATTGAATGCTTGAGCAAAAACGATATTTTGTTGTATGAATTTACTGATGCATTGAAGCTTATTTAATGTAAATATAATGCACCTACCAGTCCTTTGTCACTTCAGTACCGATGTACGCACATAAATGTCCGGAAGTGGTTAATACCAAGATCATAGCTGCTGAGGCACACTTTCTACATCCAGCTTCTGGCTTTCACATGCAAGTAATCAGTTGACAGTAGAGTTGCCTGACCACTTAAAACCAGCTTCAGAGTGTGTGTGTGTGCCCCGCCACTGGTGCCAGCTATCTTGGGCTCTGATGACCCTTGTGCATGTCCAGGACTGTCACGGCAGGTGTCACTGGCTGCTCCAGAGGAAGGTTAGCACATTTCTACTGGCTGATCTTCCGACTGACTACTGAACCCGAAAGCAACCTGTATTTCATCACTTCTGCTTTCAGCCTGTAATTTCTCTGGTTGTCATCTTCCCCTATTCCTTCCTTACAGCAGCTTCCAATACATTGACATTGTAGCTGCCCTGTGCTCCCTTTGTGAGGAGTGAGGGGACTGGCTTATCCAAAAGTTCCTTTATTGGACCTTCTAAGCCCCTTGTTTTCAAATGGCCATGTAGTGCATTATGGCTTTAAACAAATCTTCCCAGGTGAAGAGAGGATGAATCTCAAACCTGCAGGTTTAGTGGTACTACATGGTAGTAGCGAACCTGAAGTTCAACCCTAAACTCAATCTAATGCATCTAGAAATGAAATGAACCTTCCACTCACTTGGCCAATACCCCCATTAGTATGCCCCTCACAATGGGATTGAGGCTCCTACAGATCAAACCATTTCTATACCTTCTACACAGAGCAAGAACTATCCTGAGATATATTGTCTTCTTTTAAAAATGCCATGCTATGTTCTTAGAAGAGCAGCAAAAATAAAGACTCACCTAAACTACATTCGAAAGAAAACTTAGTATTCATGTCATTTTCAATATCCTTTTTGATAGAACGCTACAGTGTAAGGATGCTGAGACAATGCAGGTTAATAAATATATATGGAATCTTCTGCATTTGTGGACTTTCAATGTTTTGGGATCTTTTTTTACATAATATTTTTTTAAGAGTATGTTGTGCCATCTAGTTTGTATGCTAGTGCCTGGACATTAAAGCTCTGTGTTTGAGTTTGCCTTCAAAAGCCAATGTTGAGATTAGGCTGCTAGAGGGAAGAAAAGGACAAAGCTAATCAAAGCTTTCTCCCTGCTAGGGAATTGAACTCCTGGGCCATCCATCATAGATCAATGCATTGTCTAATGTGCTTGACTACATTCTTTCTTTAGGGCAGGTGGGTGAATGAGTCGAAGAGCATTCAAACATACCTGGTCTCTAAAGACATTGGAAAATATAGAAGTAAAAAACCCATGTTATCTGATAACAGCTTTTTTACATTTTAATAAGTCATTTATTTCTGTTAAATAGCTAATGCTAAACCTTTGATCTGGTGGCTCCTGAGAGTTTTTATAATTAATGAAATGAGAATGGTGAGCTCTGGTGAAGTCACCGCCAGTGCCTGTGGCGATGTATTTTTGCAAGCTGTATTCATACCATACCCAGCAATACATTTCAATTAGTTTTTTCCCAAATGTTATAAATACTGTACATACAGAAACAAATATGTGTCTGAGACTTTAAACATTTAGCATCAGCAATTTTCATTCCTGATTGTTACTGTATATTGATTATATCTTCAGCTGCTTAATGCGTAATTACATTTGATATTTTATTATGTTCAGTTTCATTGTAATGGCAAACAATGCAGTAATATTACTGGAGAGGGTATAAGGATCAGGATAATGCTGCCTTCTAAAATTCAATGTACGTTTTTTGCCACCAACAATTTCAGAACACATATGTATTGCACGTTTTATAAACTTGCTGAATCTATAGGTTCATTATTACCATGTGTTTCAGGTGATTGTTGTGGGTTTGAGATTCACAGTCCTGGTGAGTTCATTGTCCAGATTCACCCAGGAGAATTTGGTAAAATCATAGTGCACCACATGGCCTTTGAACTATGGCCATCAGGCTTAGAAACTTCAAAAAGAGGCCTAACCAGCCCCCTCTCTATAAAAGGGAACAGAGCAGTAATAGCGTCAGTGCATTGGAAGCTGCTGCAGAGAAAGTACAGGGAAAGCTAAAACCCGCAAAGGGGGAGATTAAGGTCAGCAGGTTAGGAAACTATAATTTTGACTGTCAACTCTTTGGGAAATAACCCCAATGTGCTGTCTTTTTTTTAGAATGAGTCTTGATCTGGCTGGACTTCCTGTGATCTTGTTTTGGAACAATGAAGTTTGGTAGAGGCTGATGTCATTGGAGTGCAGTCAGTTTCTTTGTTACATGTGGGGAGTGCTAGCAAACTTCATCATCAGCACCTGGAGCCACAGATACAAGGGGAACTGCAGACTTATGAGTGGTGGCTTCCTTTGTTATTGTAAAACTGTCCTGCTGCTGGTCAATTTTACACTTCTGTATATTTTGCAGTCTTTTTGTTCTTGTAGTACAACCCCTACCTGAGCTTTGTGTCTCTTGTAAATTTGGGCCCAGCCTTGCTCAATAACATTGTCCTGGTACAGGTCAATTTTATACTGCTGTGTCTTCTGCAGTATTGTAACTCTCGTAGTAAAACCTGAGCATGTGCTCTCTGTCTCTAGTAAATTTGGGCCTAGCCTTGCTCAATAAAATTGTGCTGGTACTGGTCAATTTTACAATGCTGTATCTACTGCAGTATTGTAACTCTTGTAGTAAAATCTGAGCATGCACTCTCTATCTCTAGTATATTTGGGCCTAGCTTGCTCAATAAAATTATACTGGTGCTGGCTAGTTTTACACTACTATATCTTCTGAATCCTATTTCTCATAATAAAACATCTGCCTATACTCTTTGTCTCTAGTACATTTTGATGTTTTTTTCCTGAATAAGACTGCCCTTCTACCTGCTAATTGTACACTGCTTTATTCTCTGCAGCCCCATCTTGCATTCTTTTCCTCCAGTATATTTTGGCGTCTGCTCCCTCGTTAAAAATATTCTACTGCTGACAAATTTTACACTGCTGCATTCTTTGTGGTCCCTTAATTCTTAATTCTTAAAGAGCTTAATTTACCAATTTCTGTCTGTCAGTCAAAGCAGGTCTGTTACTGTTTGATTTTTTTTTTTAAATTGTCGCTGCTAAAGCTTCCTGAAAAAAGTAATTTTTTCAAACTGAATAAATAAGATTTGGAAGCAACTGCTTTATGTAATCCAAGCTTACTGTAAAAGAAAAAAAAATAGAAAAAAAAGAAAAAAAAAGGTTGATTCATTCAAACCATGGCGGAATTTAATGGTACTCAAAAAACATTACTTTATGACATTAAATTAGGCAGTTAAGTAATGTCGTTTATACACCATTAAAGTCCGGCGGAGTTTAAATGAACCAATCCTTTTTTTTTTTTTTTTAAATTGTATGTGTAATTTGGATGTGGTACTTTTTTAGAAGGCAATCCATTCTTTCTGTTGTAAAAGAAAAAAAATCAGTTCCACAGCCACATTTTCATTGCCAGGGCACACTGTCACTGAGACTCATTGTGAAAATAGTACTGTACTGTAACACTTTATACAACTTTAAAGCATCTCTCAAGCATGTTATTCAAGGAGTTCAATTTCAAAGTTGTCCTCATATCCTCATATAATACCCTCTCCTTGCTGTGCGTTACCTCTTACAAATTTATTTTTGCATTGGTACATGTCCCTTATGGCAGTGCCCATCTTCCCAATCCTTTTTTTTGGTAGTTTGCCACCCTAAAAAAGTCCAAAAGATTCACCCCAATAGACTTCAATGGGACTTGCCTATAAGTTCAGGTTCTCCAAATTTCAAACAAGATTCAATATACCCTTGTTGAATCAAACCAAGGCATATTCACCTATCATTATGACTAGGGGTAAGCAAAATGATGAGTTTGTATGCCTCTGAAATTTCAGTCAACATTGGAATATTATGGCTAAATGTATTATTTTGTTTTGCAAAAAGCATTGGAGTCAAAGGGAAAGGTGAAATTGAGGTGTTTTTTGATGGTGTAGGTGGCTGTAAATGGCTCCTGAGCAATATGAAAGCTTCTTTCAACTATTCCTGTGACAAAATGTTTATTTTTCCACACACAAAAAACAGGCATAAACAGAAAGTTAAGAAACAGAATGATAAGCATATGCCAAAGCCAGCGGATAAAACTTCACTTTTATTTCTATTTCTACTCTAAAATTATTGTGGTTACATTATAAAATGTACACTCCCAACTGGGTTAAAAATTGCAATATGCTATGTCTTTTTCACATTACAAACCAGTAAATTTTGCCTAATCGAATTTCTGCTTTGCTCAAATTTAACCAACAGAGGTATTTGCCAATTTTGTCATAAAATCATTGTGATCTAAATTACTCTGCCATACTATACTCATGACTGTATGAGCTTCAAGATCTGCTATGAACTTTGAACCACCAAACTGCCAATCCCTGACTGCTAGAACATAAATAGTCTGGGATCCCAGATGATGTCATTGACCAAATATGGTCATGACCATATTTGATCAATGATGTCACCCAGACTTCCCAGGGCTGTGTTTACAGGTTACACATTAAAGCAATGCTAGGGATTCTGTCATTTAGCAGTGGTAGTAAGGTGGCACAACTTCATCCAGAGGCAGGTTGTTGTAGTGGCAGAGTAACCACTGTGGGTGGTGATTCATTGTGATTGACGATAGATCTACCTTGTTAGGCAATGTATTTGACAATTGAGTTACAATGGGGGGCATTATGCACATTTTATGGGGGCAATAAAAGTTATTTTCATGGTGTGGGTGTCTGCATTTAACTATTTGTAGGAATGGGTGAGGGGTACTAATGTACCCCTGTAATCATTCCCCTGGCGGATGTGGATATATGTGGACCCCTTCATTATGAAGGGGGCTTCCATATTCCCTTAGGTCTCCCTCTACAAACCTTCAAATCATTTTTGGGGGCCAAATTGGGACAAGATACATTGCAAGTTGCCCAGCCACAAGGTACGCCCAAATGTTAACAGATGTGTGGCCTGCTAGGGTACAGGAAGGGGGAGCTGCACACTGGCTGCTCTCCCTTTCCTGACCACCCAGGCTACATTTCTGTATAAGGGTCTGGTTAAAATAAAAGACAACCCTACTTCATTTTTGCCTGTTTTTGTCTTTTTTACTGTCACTTTTAAAGGAATACATTGTACTGTTCTAAAAATTCATATTGAGTTTTAATTCATTCTCCAAGCATGTTATTTAAAGGATTTGTGTATTTTCAATGTTTTTCTTCACCTGCATGAACATCTTATTACATTGCTGCATATCCCCCATGCCAGTGCCCAGCTCCCCATGCCTTTTATAAACAACCGATTGCTTATTAGCCTTGAAAAAGGGCAGAATAAAATTCCCTCCCATAAACTTTAATACGGTTTACCGCTAAATTCCATGTTTGCGGACTTCCTTATCAGTTTGCCGAACCTCCCACGAACTGAACCCAGCTCAGTTTACTCATCACTACTCATGGCCTTACCTGATGACATATTTTTGTCCATGTCATTAATGTCATTTTAGCCCCGATGAAGAGGGCCTTTCTGGACCTTTGAAACATGCTGGCTTGTCTTATTGGATTTGCATAATAAAAAAAAAATCCTGACTACACTCATGCCCATTGGCGTGGTACTCTTTTTCTTCTTTACTCCAATGGGAGATCACAGAGCAGACTGAGGGAGATGCAGCCATTATACGCACACAGAAATGCAAAAATCAAAGGCATGCTAAAGGAATAGATAAATATTATGACTCTTTGGTTGTCTTTTTTTAGTTTAGCCTATCTTAAGATGCCCTTTAATATTGTTTTGTTTGAAATGAGGGAAGCATGCATGCAAAGCTGGCAGAGCTGTTTTGTCTTTCTGGGTTTCATCGATGCTGTATATAAGAACAACGCACCCGGCTTCAGAAAACAATCAGCTACATAATGTCAGCCAGTGGGTATATGGAAGTTACAATTAAACCATTAAGGCAAATGTCAATTTTGTGAGGCAGGTCTTTAAAGAAACGCTTCATTCACTGGGTTTTAAAAACAATACTCAATTTCTGTTGACTCCCCCACATGAAAACAAAAAGAAGGCCATTGAAAAAAAATCAGATTTTCACAGCACAATGGATTGTACATGTACATACAGTATGTTCGACTTCTAACCCCAAACACTATAAACAGAAAGTTAAAGGCGAGATGGCTCTAGGTCTCATGCTGTATTCTTAGTCTGAATCCAAGTAAAGAAACACAATATAATGAGAAAGAATTGATCTCTCAGAAAGCAGGCTTAATAACACTGTTATTGTTATAATAGCACTTCAGGGTTATCAAACACTTCTCTCAAGCCATTTTGCCTACTCTGTTTGTAACTAGCCTGGAATGCCCAGAATCAATACCGGCAGCAAAAATCAATGTTTCCTGAATGCATAAATTCAAGCATTGTGCTGTCTACATTGGGATTAAACATATTTAAATATTTGCACACAAGTGACGGATACGGTAGAATGATTCAAAGGTTACTGCAATGAGTCTAATGGTTTAAATACTGTATGTGTGTACAGGACAAAAAAAAAACTTTTGTTTCGTCTATACCAACCAATCACATTTCAGCTATCACTTTTCTGTCATATGCTCAATATATTAAGGCAACTTTATACCCTTGATAAGGTAAGGAGAAGAGTAAGGGCAATGAAGAGGCATGAATGCCTGCAGGGTAAATGAAAAAGAGTTGACGGGGAAGGGTCTTTGAGCAGGAGTCAGGCAGCCAAGAAGCTAAGGTTAGGTTGACAACGAATAGCTAATGACAGTGGTGGTTCCGGCAGAAACAAAGGTCAAAATTGTGCACAGTAAAGATTAAACAACACAGGATCCAACAATAAAGAAGAGTCCAAAAGCAGGATCAATAACAAGCCGGGTCAGTAAGAGCAACAGTGCCCAACATTCAGGGTAGGATACAAGAGTGCAGTTGGATACCACTGTCTACCAACAAGGCTGAGACTGTTGCCAACAATAGTCTTCCCATGAGATTATATGTGATTTTAATGTATTTTAACACAATGGCATAGTGGTTAGTACTTCTGACTTGCAGCACAGAGGTTCCCTGGTTCAAGTCCTGGTCAGAACACCATCTGCAAGGAGATTGCATGTTCTTCCTGTGCTTAAGTGGGTTTCCTCTGGGTACCCCGGTTTCCTCCCCCTCTCCAAAGACATGCTGGTAGGTTAACTGGCACCTGTCTAAATTGGCCCTATATGTATGGATGTAAGGTCCCTCCTTAGATTGTAAGCTCATTGAGGGCAGGGACTGATGTGAATGTGCAACTATGTGAAGCGCTGCGTAAATTGTTGGCGCTATATAAATACCTGTAATAAATAAATAATGTTATTTTCTGCCATTTTGGATCCCCCCAGGTTATATAGGAAGGTGAGGCTAGGAGCTTGGAGCGGTGGGTACTTTACAACACACACACGGACCATGGGGAACAATAGTAGTCACCCTCCAGAAGGAAAGACAGTGTAAGCTTCAATTCAGAGATGATTTGAGGATCTACAGCCGAATGATGCACAAATAAGGTACAGTTTTGTTAATAATTAGGGTACTCGAATGCATTTTTTAAGATTTAACACCTAAGTTTAGTGTTACTTTAAGCATCTTCTCAACCAGGTACTAAAGTAACAGATTTCATATATTTGGGTAATACAATAGGAGAATTACACTTAGAATTTAGTCTGGAACAAAAAAGGTGTCTTTATTAAAGTATAATAACTTGGAAAAAAATGCCTCTTGTTTTCAATTAAATTCCTTGCAATATAAAAACCAATTAATTTCCCTATGCCATAATAAACATTACAAGTTTCACCAGTTTAACCCCTTCGTGACTGACGACGTACAGTGTACGTCGCCAGCATCGGGGCTGTTTAAACAGACTCCCGGCGACTTTTGCCGCCGGGACTCTGTTTAAACTTGTAATGTTTGAGATGAATGTTTGGGCATATTAAAACAGTACATTCAGTAAACATTTTTTTTAATCAAAAATGTGGTACAAGAATAATTAAGTAGCAAATTAATAAATAAAAGCTATGATTAATTATTTCTCTTACAATTAAAAAGTAATTGTTTGCCTAAAGAAATATTGCGACAACTATAGTGGTTGACTTCAAAAATGAACTTGGACACCTCCCAGAGTAAGCACCTCCTGTCCTTGGGCTAATGTAGATTAACTTGATAGCTCTCAGGAAATAAGGATGTGGACTTATCAGAGTGATCAAAACAAATGGCTGCAGCCTGTAGATTGAAACAGTGACATTATTAAAACCATAGGAGCCAACCATCTTGGTCACCACAGGGAAATCCAGTTTTGCACAGTTGGTCCTTTGAAATGCATATTTGATATAATGAGTGTGGTTAAATAACTTTCTTAGTGCTAAGGAATTTGTTGCAAATTGAGTCATTAATCTCATTTATAATGCCAATGTTTATCAACTTAGTATGCATGCTAGTAACCATGTGCCTCAATCTATATAGTATGCATTTAAACCAAAGTTATGAAGCTTAAAGCAAAAAGTTTGATGGCATACTCACGCTTTGGCTTGTGACAGGATCATTTAGAGTAGACCATTTGATATAAAGCTGAAAACATAAAACAAAAATACACTACAGTATATTTAATACATTATACATTTAGCAATTGTGTAATGGGCGGAGCCGGCTGTGACGTCACGGCCAACTCCTCCCATTTGTTTTGACTTAGCCGGTCCGGGATGTGACAGGTGACAACAAATGTAGTTGGGCGGAGCTGGTGGTGATGCCAATTGTTTATATTTTGCAGGCATCTGCCAGATTGTCATTTTGCGTCGGGAGTTCCTCGCGTGTGGTCGGGTCGGTGGGCATCTGTGTTCCTTTTATTTTGCAGAGTCGTCCTCGTGGACAACGCTGGACGTCATGATTGACCATAGGATTAGGTCAGTGGATACATTTTTTGTTTTTTTTTCAATAAAGGACTAAGGACTAGGTGTTTTTATTTCAATTAAACGATTTGGGATTAAAGTCTAGTCTTTTTATTTAACTTTTATTTAACCCTTGGTAGGGGTACATGTTCCCCTTACTCATTCTCAAGGGTGGGGCCGCATCTGGGTGCCCCTTGATTAAAGATGTGCCCTGACGTGAATAACCCCCCCTGCCCACACCCCCTCAACCAACGCCCCAGGGCTTATGGGGAAGAGGCCCTTGTCCCCATCAGTATGGGGCAAGGTGCTTTTCCTGGAAGGACCCTGAAAAACACCCTCCCAGTGCTGAGGGCATGTGGCCTGGTATATCAGGGAGGGGGGGCTCACTCACCCCCCCCCCCTTTCCTGCCCTGCCAGGCCTGTCAATGGTCTGGTATGGAATTTTAGGGGGACCCCAAGTTAAAATTCCTACCAGACCTTAAGGGCCTGGTAAGACTTTTGGGGGAACCCCACTAATTTTTTTTAATAGGGGTCCCTCCTAACATTCCTAGCAGACCTAAAGGGGGACCCCACGCTGGGTTGTTTTTTTTCTTCTCTTTTAAATAGTTTTTCTCAACTTTTTTTTCTTGTTCTTTTCTTACATTTATTTAAATAATTTTTAAACTTTTCTTTTCATTTGTTTACATTTTTTTGCCGCCATTCAATTATTCACTCACTGCTGTATGCCCCCTATCCAGATGTTGGATCGGCTTAGTCGAACGGCCTATGCTCTTCGGCTGACCGAAGCCAGCCGATGTACAGCTGATTTTAGGCGATGTACAGCGACCATAATGTGGTATTTACCAGATATTACATTGGACCTGGAAAGAAAATATGTTAACAGCATTCCTTTTTAGCCTCTATTCACACAGAACAAATGTTCTTGCAATTACGCAAGACAAACGGCTCTATGAATTGTTTATGAATACACTTCTTTAATTCCTTTACTGTTGATTAACTTACTACCTGTCTGTGTGTGTGTTTCCATCTTGACTAATCTGGCAGCCCTTGTCTTTCTATGTTACATAGTTACACAGTAATGCTGGGTTCACACCTAGGCGTATCGAATATGCGCGTTTGTCGCAAGCTCCTGTACTTCTTTGGGCGTAGGGCGTTTTGTAGCGCGTTCATACGGCCTGTAATACGCCCAGATGTGAACCATACCCATAGGAAATAATGGAATTTCGGTGCTTGAGCGTTTTGCAGAGCATTCGAACGTGCTACAAAACGCCCACCTGTACGTTTTGTAGCATGTTCAACGCTCTACGAACGCTCTACAAAACGCTCAAACATGAAAATCCCATTGTTTTCTATGGGTATGGTTCACACCTTGCCGTATTTCAGCCCGTCTGAACGCGCTACAAAATGGCCTACGCCTGAAAAAGTACATGAGCTTCTTTGCTGCGTTTTTGTTGCACGTTTCCATTGGGATACAGCCAAGTAGCCCTCGGAAACGCGCGTTTGTCACGCAGTTTTTTTAACAGCGAATCGCGGTAAAAACGCATGTCACGAAACGCGCGACACACGTGCATATTCGATACGCCTAGGTGTGAACAGAGCCTTAGTAAGGTTGAAAAAAGAAACAAAGCCATCAAGTTAAGCCTATAGATAAAGATGCCTCATGTGGTTTTATTTGTAGCTGCTGGCGCATTGCTGACTTTTTTTTTGCACCTAGGCTTCACTCTTCGATTTTGTGTGATTTCTGCCCTGACCTGTTTTGACCTTCATCTCCTGATTCTGTCTGACCACCTGGGCCTTTTTATCCTGTGGCTCATGCTTACTTCTCCACCTTGCTCTATTACAATGCTTCCCTAATTGGTACTCTACTGGCCCCTCTTTGTTGCCCACAAGGCAAACCTGGGTCTGAGAGTCATTGAGAGACCACAACAATCAACTGTCATTTGGCTCTAATGAACATTAGGGACTTCTAGATCTCGTGCATTGGTGAGGCTCTTTCTGCAACTAATAGTGACACAGAATATTCATGTATTTTACTGGTTCTGAACCTGCATTCCAGTACTTACAGTTTTGCAAAAGTCAGAAAGTCTACATTAATAATGAACCAGATTTTCAGAGGATTATGTGTAGACTAAATGAACCAGCAATTTAGGTGTGGCTATAGCCTCCTGATTGTTATTCTGTGTTGTGCAACCACTATGCTTCCACTAGACTGCATTAGTGTGGGTCCAAGGAATGAGAGAATGGAGATGAGCTCTTTGCTAAATAATCATGGGTAAGCATACGGGCAAGCATATTGCAGATTTTTGTCTAGGACTTGCCACGTGCTCTTTTATGGCCTGTGAGTACCAGGGTAAATGGGAGCAGGACCACAGTACAACCTTGCTGCCTTTTTAGACAGTAAGGGAAAGAGAGCCAGAGAAAGTAAGAGAGAGAGAGAGAGAGAGAGAGAGAGAAGATATATGCATGTCTCACTTCCATAGCAAATACCAAAAATAAGGGGTTTAGAATATCAGGCAAACCAGGGAGAACAATTACAGAGAAATGAAAGAGGGAGAGAATGAGAGTAATAGGAATGTATACCTTTCTTATTGGACTTAATATTCAGAAACAATACGAATCTCAACATGACAGAGTTTACCACTTGGAGAAGGAGAAAGCTGTTAGAGACAATAACCAAAGCCAAGAAATAAATAAACATAGGATGACCAATAAACACCTTAACACATCAGAGATATAATACATACATAGGACATTATGATGTACTGTATATTCATAAAAAGTTCTGCTAGTGTGTCAGAAAACCAGAATCCGCACTAAGTCGCTCCTTTATGGTGTTGAAATTAAAATCATTTTCATCTCAAATGTTTTCCTTTCTTGAGAGTCTTTAAAATTCCTGATGAATACTTTCATTTGTGGTTTTGGATGGAGTGATCTTTCTGGGAGAAGCGATGTCCCACTGGGGTACAATATTTGTGGTTATTAATCAAACTCCTGTATAGGTTCATCCTGAGATGCAACGTAAGGTCAGTTTCTCCAATGTAACAACCTTTGTCACATACTGAACACTGTATCATGTACACCACATTAACAGATGTGCATGAATATGATCCCTTAATAATGTTTGTGTTTTTATTGTGACTAGCTGTATTTTGCCACATATACAGTATGTTGGCAAAGTTTACAGTGGGGTTTATTGTATCTGCACCATTCTGTGTAAGCTCCTGTTCAGGGGTCAGCTTACTGCGCACTAATCTTTTTCTCAGGTTCAGTGGTTGCTTAAAAGCCAGTATTGGGGGCTGATGGAATATTTTTTTTAAATATGGGGTCTTCTGACAGTACTGGCTGAAGTTCTTTGATGATTTTGCATATATATAATATGGAGGGAGAGAGAAGAGAGAGAGAGAGAGAGAGAGAGAGGGGGGGCAGATAGAGGATCAGAGACTGGAAGACAATTATGTGACAAGGTTGTGGTTCTGTTACAAAGCACATTGTGGGTTTTACTGCTTTTGGTGGAAAGGGTTTCCCAGATTAAAGTAATCTATGTGGGCTTGCTGCTTTTGTACAGTTCCTAGGGTAATCTTAGCAGTTCCATGATTAATTTTACTTCCTGCCTGGAGTTACGGTTTACTTACAAACTTGGTTCAATCTCCCTGTTTGTTCATAGCAGAAGAACTAACTTGGATTAATCTTCTGCTTCTTCATAGATCAGAATTTGTTTTTGATGAAGACCAAATCACTTCTGTATGATGAAGACTTCCACTACCAGAGATAGCTGCATCTCCCACCTACTGCGTACAGTATATCCCATGGAAAATTAAACAGAATTTTAAAAGGACTGTAAATAAAAATTTTATGCGGGTTATTAAACAACCCTCAAAAGCACAGCTTATCTGTAGCATGTGTTGTTAGCTTTATGTTACATTTATATTTGCATTCCTTTTATTTCTCTTGTTTTTTCCCCCTTGGGATTTTCTTATAATTTGTAAATATTTTTTACCACATTTGCATTTTAATGTAAAGCATCACCATTTACAGTGCATGGCATACTGCGTCTGTGTTCCTTTTAGGTGATGTACTGCTTCACACTGATAACGTTCATGGTTAAACATGGAACAATAAACAATGTAGTATGTTTGAAACATGACATCTATTAGCTAATGGGTTTTATATCCTCCTTATATAGATCCAGGTTAATTTGCATTATGGCTATGAAACCAGCACAGGGACATATTTGAACTAACAAATATCTGAGCTGGTGAGCATATGAAATATTTGCTGACCCATTTTAATACATAACAGCAATTAAAGTCTTTTCCTTCTCTCTCTCTTTCAGTTACGTTATACAGGAATAGCAGAGAGCAAATCTCTCCAGATTTGGTATGGTATGCAATTTTTTCCAATTACCTTTATTTTTCCAAAAGTGCTTAAAATATTTTCAGGATTATGTGTATTTATTTCAGCAAACCGTTTAAAAAAATGTATTTTCCTTTCTATGTTGTAGACTTACCTTGTATGCATGACTTAGCTGCAGCATGTTCAAAGCCATAGCATTCTTTCTTTCTGTTCACCTGATGCTCAGCAAGGCCAGTGTTTCTGGATTTTAGGCAATGGAAGAATGAAGGCAGAGGTTGGCCTTTGAAGAGCCTTTGAAGAGCCAGTGACATACCTTCAGGGATGATACAATCACGTAAATCCTGGTGTCTGGGCAATTCCTAGTGGTGTTCACAAGTATTAAACACAGATCAGCCACTTGCTGCTGCTTCTCACCTTGTGTCACAGTTTCAGTCTGATCACTGTGAGAGAGAAGAGACTCAGTAAATGCATTCTGCTACCTGCAGCAGCCTGATAAAATTGTCTTAAGTAGGGTACACAAGGTTCTAATTTCAGCCAGTTTCTGATAAACCGGACAAAATTCACACAGTGGGTGCCACTGGCTTCATCCTCCCGCCCGCCATCCCTCGATCAGCTAATAAAAAGAGTAGGAGGGAACATTTTTGTACGAACTGGTCTTGCAGCCAATTAGCTGCTTTCTCCGTTGGCTTATTCTGACAGTGGCAGGCTCTTTACTGTCAGAATACAATGCAAACAGCAGGGGATTTATCCATCAAAGCTCATAAGCGTTTATGGAGGAATCTGTTCAATTCTTTCCATTAAGCCCACGGGATAAATGCAAAAAATAGACACGTGTATACCCAAATTTAGTTTTTGCAAAGGCAATTGGCTTGAGCTGAATGACTCCTTTTAATGTTATATTATTTTTTTTGGGGGGGGATGGAATAATATGACTTCTCCAGTAATATCAATACCCAATATACTTAAAGAATTTGAGAAATATGGGGATTTAAGTAATTTTCACATAAATATGGTCAGAATTTTTGAATATATAATTAACAGATAAAACACAATCTCTTATTAAGGAGAAATACCCATTTAGGTGGCAGTTAAACTATATTTCGTATTTGGGAATAAATATGCCTAAAGATCTAAATACATTATATGATATTCATTTTCAAGACTGGTTAGATAACATTTTTACTCATTTCCTCATATGGAATAATCTTTACCTGTCTTGGTTAGGAAGGATAAGTGTCCTAAAAATGGACATCTTGCCCAACATCCTGTATAGGTTTCAGACAGTCCCAATTCTATTACCCAGTTCCTTCTTTAAAATGTTAAAAGTAGCAGCAATGACATTTGTGTGGGCTAATAAAACTCCAAGGATTAGTGCGAAAGTACTAATGAGACCAAAACAAAGAGGAGGACTAGGAAAGCCAGATTTTGCCTTGTATCACAAAGCAGTTATATTATCTAGAACAGGGCTCAAAATTTCAAGTCCTGCGCTACTAGCCAGGCCTTAAAAGTTACTCGCCACCAGTTGCCCCACCTAACCCCTACCCTGCCCCAGACTTAACTCCGCCAGGTCAGTGGTGTGACATAAAGTACAGAGATCAGTAACAACGAGGAGTCCAGAGGCCAGCGGTGTGATGCACAGTACTGAGGTCAGCAGTACAGAGGTCAGTAATGTAACTTGGAGTGCAGAGGTCAGCAGTGTTAAGCTGGCTATACACCTTACAACCATCGCACGACTTTCGTTGTGTGATGGTTGTAAGGTAATTAAATTTTTTTACGATCTGCCCATCTTAGACAGGCAGATTGTACTTGTGATCATTTCAAGTCCTCCCCGCCGAGGGGAGGGCTTGCTGATGATTGTAATGCTGAGCGGGCAGTGTACGATTGCGCACACCAGCCCGTGCGGCTTTCGTCTACTGAGCATGCCACCAACCCACAGAAAATCATACCATTTTTGGCAGGTTTTCCAGAGTGCTTGGAAGACGAATGTCGTGCGACCATACAGTAGATACGGCCACACGCTGCCCATACACCTGCCGATTATCGTACTTTGCTGGATCATCCGCGATTATCGTACAATAATCGTCAGGTGCATGGGCACCTTTACCCAGCAAAAACAGGGACTTACAGTGCACAGTTGATCTGATTCAGGTGCTCTCTTCCTCTCCTGGGGGGGGTGTTGGGGGGAGGGTCATCAATGCTGCCTCCATGTAACAAGGTGAAGCCTCCAGCAGCGTAGTTGAGCCTCCTTCCAGGTCCCACACTGCAGAAATGTACAAAGGTCAGCAGGATGACGCACAGAGTTCAGTAATGTAACGCACAGTCCAGCGGTCAGCGGTAAGGAGGTCAGTAATGTAACGCACAGTCCAGCGGTCAGCGGTAAGGAGGTCAGTAATGTAACGCACAGTCCAGCGGTCAGCGGTAAGGAGGTCAGTAATGTAACGCACAGTCCAGCGGTCAGCGGTAAGGAGGTCAGTAATGTAACGCACAGTACAGAGGTCAGTAATAAAGCACAGTACAGAGGTCAGCAAATAACGCACAGTTCAAAAGTCAGCAGTGTAAGGCAGAAATAATGCACGGTACAGAAGTCAGCAATAGCGCACAGTGGAGAGGTCAGCGGTGTAAGGCAGAAACAGCGCAGTGGTCAGCAAGCACGCACAGCGCAGCGGTCAGCAAGAACGCACAGCGCAGCGGTCAGCGAGAACACACAGCACATCAGTCAGCAAGAATGCACAGTGCAGAGGTCAGCAGTTTAAGGCAGAAATAACAGGGACTTACAGTGCACATGGCTGGTGTGTCCTTTTCTTCTCCTGGTGTGTGTGTGTGTGTGTGGGGGGGGGGGTACAGCGATCTGTCCTTTCCGACGTAAATCCTCCCTTCAGGTCCCGCACTGTCCTGCCATCCAGCCAATCACAGCTCTGCAGTCTTCCTCCCAGCCTATGGCAGCTAACGTGGGCGGAGGAAGACTGCAGATGACGGACAGGCAGCTGAGCTGAACTTTCTCCCGTCTCTTCTCCTCTTCAGCCGCTGCAGCTATAGAGCGGCCGCAGAGGAGAAGAGAAGGGGGAGACCTGACCGGGTGATCGCCGCTGTTGAAGCGGTGGCAGATTCCTTTCTCATACTGCCGGCGGCGCCCGACCCCCCTCAACCCGATGAATTTCCACTCGCCCCCACCCAATTTTCACTCGCCGATTGCGAGGGGGCGAGTGGAATTTTTGAGCCTTGATCTAGAATATTAGACTGGATACACAATGATCAAAATAAAGGGGGAGTAAAACTAGAATAGGACATGGTATGCAGGTTACTTCCTTCCTAAATATTGAGAACACACACTATATACAAGTATGCCAGGTTCTAGAGATAGGAAGAGAGGAAATAAAAAAAACAATTAAGACCAGAAAGTCAGAATAGAGGGAAAACATGGATGGAAGCTATGCAGCTAATGGATTATGTAAGAGTTCTAAGGACAAATAATACTCTGAATGGACCATTTACTCCGTTTGAAAAATTGTGTATATCTGGAACACCAATTAATCGTGTTTTAGCAATATTGTAAGGTCTTATGAGGGAGGAGGAGGCTAAAGGGCATACAAAATTAATGACAAGATGGGAACAAGATATAGGGAGAGAATTTACAGAGAAAGAATATTTACTATGACCAATACTTCTGTTATCTCCTCGTTCTATCAGGAAAAAAACTACAAAGTACTGTCCAGATGGTATAGGTGTCCAGAAGGAATCATATAAATGCCCAAGATAGGAAGGAAACATATAAATCCTGAGATATCGGATAGATGTTGGAGATGTAATATAGAGGAGGGGACATACATACATATCTGGTGGAGTTGCCCTAGATTACAGCCGTTCTGGAAATTAATATTTGAAATTTACCGATATGTGGAGTCATCAGACACAGAGGGCGGTCCTGTAATTGCCCTACTATCTCTGATCCCCGGTTCCATTAAAAATATAAAGGAAGATATTTTAAGATACATGTTGTCAGCAGCTAGAGTTGATATATCCCGTAAATGGAGCAAGTGTTAACATTATAGAGGTGGAGAGGGAAAGAAATGGGGAAAGGGTGGAGGTTCACAAGATTGTTTTGATAATGTAAAGGGGGGAGGGAAAGACAAATGCACTAGGTGTTAAAATAACAATTGAATATAGATTCCCAATACAGGGTATCCTAAAACACAAAGAGGAGAGAGAGGGAATATACACAGAAGGAGTAGAAGGGGTGATATAATAAATATGAAATTAAGAGCACATGAATTAATTGGGGAAGGGAGAGAAGAGGGATTAAGGGTAAATACACAATTGTTAATAGTAAGGAAGAAGTAACACAATAAATTAGATATAAGAATACACAAGATCACAAACACTAGAAGGAGAGAAGGGAGAGTTGGTCTAAGGACATGATTTGATTCAAAGGTATCCGCACAAGATGTACACAAAGAGACACTGGCTTATAAAGTATAGTTTCCCTCCGAGGAGAGTGTGTAGGAGAATGTGTGAAAGAGAGAAGATGTAAGAAGGGTGTGTAATTATGCATATATGTAAAATAAGATATGTTAACCGATAAGGTATTTTATAGTATTAGTAACATGTATGTATAATTAATGGAATGTGTATAAATTGTATAACCTTGAAACAAGATTAAAAATTATATTAAACAAAACAAAAAAAGAAAATAATATTGTGCTGTATACTGAGAAGGGTCTACTTTAAATAGCATGGTTGGGCCCATATGCTGGAAATTTATAGTGCTGCAAGAATCGGTCATTGGTCAAGGATTTTATTATAGATTAAAGTGCACTCTCTATATATAGGCAAAACTTTTTTTGTAGTTTTAGAGTAGAGAAAGTTTCAAGTTTATATTGATGTCTGTGTCAATATATTTCTGGGGAAATTCATCCTATTTCTTTGTCTTGATGACCATTGTCATATGACTAAAAAGGAGAAAGAATCCAACATTGTTTTGTCACTGGAACAGGAAAAGAGGGAAAGTCTTTCAATAAGACCACATGTCCTGGTGACAACTGCCTAAGAGAGATTTAGCTCACTTTGTAGAGATTTATTATCACTCCCTGTTACATTTCAAGGACAGGAAGTGAAGAGACATCTCCCTAATGGGACACACCACCAAATAACAAACTGACATGAGTTTTAACCTGTACCTACTTTATTCAAAATTAAAAAAAAAGCAAATTGGTCTATACATGCACTTTAAGGATACCAGGAATGATTTCAGTAAACTAATTTTACGGTCAGCAAAATTTTGCCAAAATGGAAAATCAATTTTGGAGAAATTGTGTTTAAAAAGTTATACTCTTGTTTTCCTCTTTTGGCTGTGTTTTTTTTTTGGGATACATTTAATGTTCTTTGTATGTATATATTTTTTTGTGTATTTTATTGTAATTTGTATACTGGTTCTACCTGTGTTTTCTTTCTGAATTAAAAATACAATCTAAAATAATGAGGCTAATGAGGGGTTGTGTTCCTGAGTGTGTTTTTTGGCACAAGAACAGGTTCAGGAAGCAGCTTTTTAGCACTGAAGAGCTAATTAAAGTCCATTGCACCATTTAAAACGATCAAATACCATCTTAGGTTTGCCTTCGCTATTGACCCCAACAACCTTAACAAACTATACTTTAATGTTGCCTTACTTCACCATAATTAGTTTCTAGAGCAGAAGTATGCAGACACGACCTAGATTTCTGAAGCTATTGGCAAGAGTAGTCATATTGCTGTCTTCAGTTTTTAGCATAAACATCATACTGCAGTACCAGTGTTTTGTGTTCTGTCATTCTCTTGGAATACTGCACAAGGTGAAAATGTTCAAAGACATCAGACCTGTGTCTCTAATATCACTAAATCTACCATGCTGTGCCTTTTATGCCTTTCATGTTGCTTAGAATAGAGGGTGTCCATCACAAAGGGAAAACAAACTGTAAGAATTTAATGTACTGAAGTTCAACATAGATACACTGAAGTGGAGCATATCTGCGTAGTAAGGAAAAATACAAATAATGGAATCTATTAAGTTGACCATAGATTTTTAGACGGCTAATTATGCATTAGTAGGCAAAGTTCAACACATGTTTCTATTACTAATGATGAGCTTAAATATCCGTGTGCTTATCAAACAGGCCCAGTTCTAACTTGGTTTCATGAAAATCATGTCAACCAGACAGGAAATTCCAATCCAGGAACTTTAGTCTTTTCATCTTGGGGTTTAACAACCCCAGTTGACAACTCATGCCATGCCAATCCTGGGCCCCTGGGCCACTGTAATAGCCAAATTCTAATCTTCTTGACGATGTTGAATACTCTCACTCCACTCTATAGCTTGTTTAATGCACCTTCCTATTGATCAATAAGGCCACACTTCCTAGTGTCAGGACCAGCTGTGGACGCACGCTGTCAGAACAAATAGTGACGAGTTGTTTCACCTATAGCAGCCGCCGTTCCCATAAGGCAAGCACGTCTACCGGTACTTGGATGCCCCCAGGACTTAAACTATATGTTCTGAACAGGTGAAGCCACAGGCTGGCCAGAGGTGCTAAACCGAGGTATGGACCAAAGTAGAAAGACACTACCAGAGAGTAATTAAGGAGGAGCTGGAGTCAAAAGCAGGCGGCTGGAAAGGGTATTCCGGGCACAGGCTGAGGTCAGGGCTGGCAGAAAGCAAAGCGTGATCCAGGGACAAGCCAAGGTCCGAACCGAAGAAGAACGAGATTTACAGACACAGGATTTGCAGGGACAGCACACAGCTTGTATTGCAAAAACTAATCACAAGCATTGGGGAACAGGCTGATGATACCTAAATAGGGCGCCACCAGCAACAAGGCCAACCCCAGAGCAGGATGTGTGTTATTTAATTATGAGAGTAATGCATACACTTTGTAAAATTGCACTGCCCTTCACTGCCCAGTCTACTAATTTAGAAAAACACAATATATCTGGGTATAGGGCATATGTGTACACTCACCCTGCACCCTACAGTGCAGTGCTTGGGGCCTGAATTGATTGTGTGCATGGGAAGCTAAGAGAGTGTCTTGCACACATACTAAGCACTTGCCTCTATGTATTTAATTATCTTGAGGTGGAAACACAGACCTGTTCCTTTAATGAAAAAATGGTAAGCGTTACTAATCCTCTTTTGCAGGCTGCCCATAATTAGCTTGTTTTTGCGGAAGACATACTGTGCTTTTAATATGTTTAGAGAAAACAAGTATCAGTATTAAAAATAAAACATTAATATTGTCTTCATGCATTTTCAAACTAAAAATAAAAATGACTCAATCTAATTTAATCATGTTTTTGAAAATATTACCTCTCTCATGTGTTTTTTTAAAAGACGAACCCCAGGCAAAACTTGTTTTAACTCTTGTAGTGGTGCTAACCCCGCACTTTAATGATTAACTGCTCGTTTTTGTCTAGATGCTAAAAGAAAGTTATTCCCAACTAATCCTTCAAGCCAGATTGTTATTACACTGGTCCTTCCAGGTTCTCTCCTCTGCTGCGGTCTAAGGTCCTGTATATCATCACATTCTATACAGTGTGTATAGATGTGAGGATGCTGAGCAACATTCCAATGCTGGAGAATAGGAGGAGACAGGCATCAAAGACCAGAGAAGCAGAGAGTCTGCTCAGCACTTCAGGTGAGTAGAACTATTTTTTAGCACGTAGACAAAAACGAGCGGTTAACGCTTGCAGTTGTAGCCCCACTGCAAAGGTTAATGAACGTTTTGCTCATAGTTCTTCTTTAGGCTCAAGGTTACTTGGACTGTGTCAGTCATTGCAGTTATTTATATATACACTATATTGCCAAAAGTATTGGAACACCCCTCCAAATAATTGAATTCAGATGTTCCGTGAAATTTCCTTGATACTAAATATTCCACGGTCAACTGGAAACAACAGCAACTCAGCCACGAAGTGGTAGGCCACATAAAATGAGAGAGCGGGGTCAGCGCATGCTGAAGCACACAGTGCGCAGAAGTCGCCAACTGTCTGCAGAGTCAATAGCTAGAGACCTCCAAACTTCGTGTGGCCTTCAGATTGGCACACCAACAGTGCGTAGAGACCTTCATGTAATGGGTTTTCATGGCCGAGCAACTGCATCCAGGCCTTACATCACCAAGTGCAATGCAGGCGTTGAATGGAGTGGTGCATGCCGTCACTTGACTCTAGAGAAGTGGAGACGTGTTCTCTGGAGTGACGAAACACACTTCTCTGTCTGGCAGTCCGATGGATGTGTCTGGGTTTGGCAGTTGCCAGGAGAACGGTACTTGCCTGACTGCATTGTGCAAGTGTAAAGTTTGGTGGAGGGGGGATTATGGTGTGGGGTTGTTTTTCATGAGCTGGGCTTGGCCCCTTAGTTCCAGTGAAGGGAACTCTTAAGGCATCAGCATAGCAAGACATTTTGGACAATTTCATGCTCCCAACTTTGTGGGAACAGTTTGGGGATGGCCCCTTGCTGATCCAACATGACTGCGCACCAGTGCACAAAGCAAGGTCCATAAAGACATGGATGAGCGAGTTTGGGGTGGAGGAACTTGACTGGCCTGCACAGAGTCCTGACCTCAACCCGATAGAACACCTTTGGGATGAATTAGAGCAGAGACTGCGAGCCCGACCTTCTCTTCCAACATCAGTACCTGACCTCACAAATGCGCTTCTGGAAGAATGGTCAAACATTCCCATAGACATACTCCTAAACGTTGTGGGCGCCTTCCCAGAAGAGTTAAAGCTGTTGTAGCGACAAAGGGCGGGCCAACTCAATATTAACCAAGACTGGGATGCCATTAAAGTTATATGTTCGTGTAAAGGCAGGTGTCCCAATACTTTTGGCAATATAGTGTATATTTAACCTGTTCTGCAAGCAAGAGTACCATACATGCACAAAATACCACAAACATAATATTAGGTGCAAAGATGATGACTGAAAACTGTTCCATTGTTTTTATTTAATGTCTCTGCATATCTCTGCCTATTTTAACTGAGTATTTATGCAGGATCACGATCATTAGCGAATGCAGATGCTATCCACAAACTGTTCACTTTCCTAACGTGAAATAAAATTCAGTGTAAAAAAATGTACAAACTTGCATTCTATATAAGATATCATGCCAAAGTGCTACCATTCTTAACAGTTTTTTTTTTTTGCAATATTTAGCAAAGGAACTGTATGTGAAAGGAATTCTCAGCACTCATTAAACCCACACACGATCAAAAATGGCGAACATAAAAAAAACACATAAGCAGAATTTTGACACATTACTTATGCAGTAGCCATGCTTTCCTATGTGTTTTGTGGGCATATTTGAAGTGTTTTACACTCTGATTGTATGTACTGTTTTATGTCCATACTTACTAAATTGCACATGCATCTTACAGCTCTTACAGTAATGACACAGATTAAAAATTTTTCCTCCAGTTACAAAGGGTGTACTCTTGTCTTTTGTAGTGTACAAGTTTTCACTGAATTATCTAGATGTTTTTATTAGTTTATATTTACAGAAGATGGGCATACCCTCTTTCTAAGCCCCTCCTCTTAAAGTGTATGTCAAGTGTATATCAAGCCAAAACATTTTTTTTAAATGTAAAGAGAAACCAGAAATCTTGCCTGGTTTTTATTGCACACAAGTAAGAGAGTCAGAGAAAGTGAGAGAAATTTTGAAAAAAGGAACATAGACAGATATAATCTGACATGTGCTCTAGACTTCAGTCTGTGCTGGTTTTCTAGAGTAACCCTCACTTCCTGTCTGTTAAAATGTTGTCAGTAAGGCAGGAAGTGAGGAGAATTCCCATAGTAGTAAAAATCAGACAGGGTGTTCTATGCCTGCCCCACTCTATCCAAAACTAAAACAAACAAAAAAGTTTTTTTAAGGGTGAATACATTTAGTTCATTTAGCATTTCCTCATAGCTCAGGTCCTCTGTGCACATTTTTTATTTAGATGCCCTTATTTGTACTTTATCCAGATCCCCAACATGTTTTTTTGTGAACTGGTGCCCAAAACTGAACTATATATTTAAAGTGGAAGTAAAGAAATTGTTTAAAAAAAAAACTGCCAACTGTAAGTCTCTTCTGCCATGAAAGCTTCTTTCTACCATTTGTTTTTTTTAATTTTTGTATGCTGAGCTGCACATGCCCGGAAGAGAGCTGAGCTGCAGACAGAAGTGCTGAAAAAAAAGGATCCCAAAATGTATATACTAGCACATTATGGCTTACAGCTCCTGTTTTTTGGGGGGTTTTTTAAGTCGCTTTACTACCGCTTTAAAGTGAGGTATTTCTAAAGCTTTATATAGGGCAAAATTATGTCTCTCTTTCTTAAGTCACTGCTTTTTTGTAATACAACAAACTTTTGCTAGCCTTAAAAAAGTATTCTTACTCCTACTTTGTGGTCCTTAGCAGATATAGGATTCAAATTACATGAGGAAGCTGTTCTCCAGTTGCTAATCACTACAACTCCTAGATAATTTTACAGTCACACTTTTATATGTTTACAGACAGCTTCTCTGACAAAAAAAATCTTGTATATTGCACGGATTACTTTTAATGTTAATAACCAAATTGCTGGAATCGTTTTTGCTGGATTTAAGTAGGTGTGGCCCTTAGAATATATAATGTAATTTCACATGTCTGACTTTAGATTGGCATTGCATGTTAAGTAAAAAATCTAGCAGGGCACCAAGATCTTTCTCCATCGTTAAGCAATGAAGCTTTCACTTTGACTGCATGATGTATTCATCAGACAATCAACAACACACCTCATTTCCCAAATCAAAAAGTGCATTTAGGTCAATTTGTGATTCATGTTACAAGGGCTATATTCCACCATAGAGCTTTGGGGCATCTGCAAACACAGAAACAATACTTTTGTTTATGCCAAACTCTATATTAGTTAGAAACAAGTTAATGAATAATGGTCCCCAAACTAAGGACAGTTTTGTATGCATTTACAGACTATGTTTTTAAAACTGCATAACACAATTTCCAAATTAGCCATCTAATGTGACTAAATAAGCCAAACACACTGGCAAAGTCTAAATGTTCTACATCCATAGCCACCCCTTTTTCCCAGCTTTTGCTCAATTCTTCATAAAAAGAAGGGAGATTTGTCTGACAACCTATGTACAGTATATCATACACCCATGTTGGATATTGCTCTGTAGCATATACTGTTGTATGTGGTTTATCCAACCCCTCAAGTATTTTCTCTACTAGCAATGTTAAAACTTAAAGTGATTGTGTTGCTAGAATAACATCTAAAGTGAGTCACTCTGTAAAATCACTTATTGAATTCTTACCCGTCGGTTGGGTGGAGGGTCAAACCTTCACTGTGTTGAACACTTACAGGTACTGCTGCTTTTCAACACTTCCACATAACTACAAGACACCATAATGACATAGTGGCTAGTGAAAGGAGCCACATTGTCCAGCAGGGAACACATGCTAACCTACATTCCTGGAAGTGTTGAATAACAGTGGCACCTGTACCTCAGAACAGATTGGACTCCCCTACTGGAGAAGATATTTTTTTAACATGTTCTTTTACTGGGTGACTGTTTGGGTTTTGTTATACTAATGAAACGGTGACTTTAAAGATGTGTAGTTTTTAAGTGAAAACCTGGGTCCCATTCTAAATACGATTACATATTTTGCTTTGTGTCTATAGATTGGTAGAAGCTGGGTCATTAAAACATAAAAAAAAAAAATAGAAATAATCTATTAAAAAATAATTTAGGCATTTGATGGTTGTACACCCTCTGGCCCAACATTACAGCTCTGTGGTCAATTTCAAACTGTCTCAATACCATCCTCATATTGTACATTAACAACGCTATATTTCTTGTATACACAAATTTCAATAAAATATTTAATAGGTTTTGCTCTTTGTTCCCAACTATCATATTATTTAGGTTGCCTGCTCCCATCTTGTCTATTACTGTATGTTTTCTGCAGTTATATGCATGTAAAAGGCATTGTGAATGAGCCCTGAGATATATAGAAATATTTTGTTTAGGGACAGAATTGAAACCCCCTTTTCCAGTTAGCTAAGCATGTAATTCATATGACCTCTATAGATCACGGCTGCATCCTAGTTTTCAGAAATCTTGTATTGCTTAAAAGGGGCTCAAGCACACTCATTATTTCCAACAATTTATGTTTGAAAGGATGGCGTGAGACTAGTTTCAAAGTCGCACAACA
Source organism: Nanorana parkeri (assembly GCF_000935625.1). Classification (NCBI taxonomy): domain Eukaryota; kingdom Metazoa; phylum Chordata; class Amphibia; order Anura; family Dicroglossidae; genus Nanorana; species Nanorana parkeri. The sequence goes on from NW_017306539.1 coordinate 1,396,088, forward strand.
AATAACAAAAGCCTGACATGTGGAGCACAGCAACATCCCAATGTCATGTCACAGAAAATAATAGTTAGCGTCTCTAATGGAGTGAGCGCTATTGAGAAGTATCGTGCAATCAAGCTTTCAAGCAGGTCTAGACATTTGGTCAGATTAGACCCTGAATGGACTATTCTTTTGATCATGTAGAGATGTTCATATTTTCATGCAGAAGCAATTGTCTATTCATTGAGATTGTCAAATGCATTTTTTTTAAACTGGAACATTCGTGTTTAATGACTACAGAAACACTAATTTGCTAAATGTTCACTATGAAAGCCCTGAGATTTAGAATTACTTTGGAATAAAGAGATGTGCATAGGACCAAGGTAAAATACGTTTTTTGATTATTTTTTTTATATTATTGTTTAATGTCCTAAAGTAAATTTAAGTCACATGAAATTGTTTTCAGATAACTATTTTACACACAAATATTGATAGGATATCTGCATTCTATAAAAAGGTGCAAACTAAAATATAAATAATAGGCAAAGAGAACAATTGTAAATCGATGGGGGAGCCCTCCGCACACCTTACAGCCGTCCCGGCCAACAAGAGAGATGGTGCTCGTAGTGATAACCACGGATGGCGCCAAAGCAAACGCAGAACAAAAAAAGCAGATCACCAGCACTTGGTAGTAAAGTTGAATATGTCCCTTTAATTGGACAAAGACGTCACAGTGATCAAAAAAGCCGACGTTTCGGGGCTGCGCAGGGTCCCTTCCTTCTTGAGAGAACTTGAACCCTCATATTTTCCAGGATCCCATAAGACACGTTGATGTGACTTTAGTCCATACAAATGGACTGAAAACCAGGATTTAAGGGAAGCATTTTTTCTTTTTCTTTTTTCAAATGTTTAATTTTTTCAAATCTTTTTAATTTGTGTATTTGTTTGGTGGTTTATATTTCTTATGCCGATGAGCCATAATAGATCCCTAACATACCAGCATCCTCTGCCTGTGGTGAATGTTCCCCTATGACTGAGGTAAATGCAAATGTAGAAGCGTCAAAACTCAACTATGTACTACAAATAGCGGATAAAGGAAAGTACCATTGTATACTACCTTTAACACTTTAATTCACCACTGCAACATCAAGACAGTTTCATTCTCTGGAGCAAATTGTTCAAAATACATAAACTTTAAATTGTGCCTTTGGGCAATACAGCCTAAATTATTAGGCAAAAAAAGCTTTGCTGGTGTTAAAGTGGGCACATCACAGCTTGAAAATATAGGAAAATACATGTAAACTGCTTCTAAATAGACGTGCAAATCTGGATTCTGTAAAACAAGTCCATAAATGGAACAGACTATTGAGTGTTCCTCAGGCCAAAGTAGATATACGCCATACAATGATGTGTAGAAAACACCAACACATCCAATTTTAAGTGCAAAAGGCTCAGTCAAAGCTCAGAAGGATCACAAAATCAGTATGAATATATTCAATATCTGTCACCAACAGTCGATCTTTCTACCTAGTGAGAACACCAGGTACAAATCCATATAGTTGGACAATATATAGTGTCACAAGTATGTGGAGTTTTAGTTACACATATACTGTATATCTCCTTTCGGGCACACATAAAACATTTTTAAAGGATCTTAAATTGTACTATAGTATTACCAGGGCTGCACGAAGTCTATGGTCAAACACAAAAAGCAGCCAAGCCATTTTTTTTATTGTTTTCCTCCAGGTAAATAATATCAATCACGTAGAAGTATTCAAGCAGATTCTGAGCCTTTGTTGTATCTCATGTAACAGAGTTGAAATGACTATATATATATATA